>NW_028327177.1:48449448-48752478 GCF_987537825.1 Furipterus horrens
ACTTTTTTCCCCTTTGCTCCCCTCCCCTCAGTACCCCACTTCCCTCCGGCAATCCCACCCCATTTAGTTCATGTCCATGGGTTGTGCATATATGTTCTTTGGCTTCACCCTTTCCTATATTATTCTTAACTTTCCCCTGTCTATTTTGTACCAACCAATTATGCTTATTAATTCCTGCACCATTTCTCCCCCTTCCCCCACCCAGATGATAACCCTCCAAATGATCCCCATATCTATGATTCTGTTCCTATTCTGATTTGCTTAGTTGGATTTTGTTTTTATTTTTTAGATTCAGTTGTTGATAGTTGTGAGTTTGTTCTCATTTTAGTGTTCATAGTTTTGATCTTCTTTTTCTTAAGTAAATCCCTTTGACATTTCATATAATAATGGCTTGGTAATGATGAACTCCTTTAGCTTTACCTTGTCTGGGAAGCACTTCATCTGCCCTTCCATTCCAAATGATAGCTTTGCTGGATAGAGTAATCCTGGTTGCAGGTTGCCTTTCATCATATTGAATACTGCTTGCCTGTCCCTTCTTGCCTGCAAAGTGTCCTCTGAGAAATCAGCTGATAGTCCCATAGGCATTCCTTTGTAGGCAATTCTCCGCCTCTCTCTTGCTGCCCCAGGACTCTCTCTTTATCTTTCACCTTTGGCATCTCAATGATGATGCATCCTGGTGTGGATCCCTCTGGGTCCAGTTCATCTGGGACCCTCCGTGCTTCCCGGACCAGTATGCCCATTTTATTCACAAAATTTGGGAAGTTTTCCTCCTTTTTTTCAAGTCTTGCTTCCTCATTCTGCACTGGTTGACTGTTTTTTCTTCTTTATGTTCCAAATCATTGATTTGAACCCTGGTTTCCTTCCCATCACCATTGGTTTTGTGTGGATTTTCCTTTGTTTCACTTAGCACAGCCTTCACTTCTTCTCTTTCACATTTGCCATACTCAAGCATATCCGTCAATCCTGTGAGCATCTTTATCACCAGTGTTTTGAATTCTTCATCTGTTAGGTTGTCTGTCTCCTCATCTGTTAGGTTGGCTATCTCCTTGTTGCTTAGTTCTCCCACTAGAACCTTGATTTGTTCCCCCTTTTGGGCCATACTTCTCTGTCTCCTCATTCTGACAGGCTCCTGTGTTTGTTTGCCTCTGAATCCCAAGTAGAGCTGCCGCTCTGTTATGTTGTAAGGGGAGGAGCCTTAGGGATTCGTCAGTACAGGGCGACCTGTTTCACGATGTTGTGGCGCTGTATGTGGGGGAGGGGCCTGAGAGGAAACAATGCCGCCTGCCCAACACTCACCCCTTTTCCAGGTACCTCTCCCACTTCCGCACCAGTCTGGCGCCTCTCTAGCTGCTGGCCTGGCGGTCGTTCCCAGAGTGGGCTGGTCTGTGGATGTTCTGGACCCTGGGGGCTCTTTTAACGAGCAGAATCTGCTGAGAGACCAGCAGTTTCTGCCTCCACCCCAAACCCCACTGGTCTGCACAGTAAGAAGCAATGAGGCTTGCTTGATTTTCCCAGTGCTGGGACCATGAGCTGCGAGGTCCGGTGAGGAGCTGGGAACGCTCCCCAGGTGTCCCTTCTGACTTTTTAAAATGTGTAATTGTGCTTTTTGCTGGCCTGCCACTGCTGCCACTGCTGCTGCCACCATACTGAATCCTCTCCACCCCTCCTACCTGTCTGGATGAGTATTTCTTCTTTATATCTTTGTTTGCTGGACTTCCATGCAGTTTGATTTTCTGGAACTTCTGGTTGTTTCTATTTCTGAGGTAGTTATAGTCCCTCTTAGTTTTGGAGGGAGATGCAGTGTGTCTTTCTATGCCTCCATCTTGGCCAGAAGTCAGATTCTCCTGACCATAGATTTTAAACCACAGAAAAGGAAGATGCAGCATGTGAGAAGGCAACAAAACATCCCAGGATATCCAGAAGGGATTAGTGCTTTGCTTTCTGCCCTCATGGGTGTCTCAGTTGGTTGGAGAATCATCCCACACACCAAAAGGTTGCAGGTTTGATATAGTCAGGGCATATGCCTGGATGTGGGTTCGATTCCCTGATGGACAGGTGTGGGAGGCCACCGATCAAAGTTTCTCTCTCTTTCTCCCTTCCTCTCTCTTTAAAATAAGTAAACAAATCTTTGGGTGAGGGTTAAAATAAAAAAGCTAGCAGAAGAGATCACATCCCATGCTAGCCACAGTGGAGGACACATAGCCATACGGTGGCTAGATCCTGGTTTGCACTGTGAGTTCTTCAGCCTCTGAAGCTGTCAGTAGAGAGAGCCACTCTGCTCCTGGCTTGGATCAATTAATAGCAAATGCTTAGAAATGAAGTGGAAGGAGACTCTGTTATTAACTACCTGAACAGATGTTTCCTTCCTGATAACTGGAAAATAATAAGTATAAACCCTAGAAACTTAGATCACCTAGTAGAATCCTGAATTTGACTTAATATTTATCTCAAATAGACCAAATTGTAAAACACGAGGAGCTGAGTTACAATGAAGCAGTGGGATTAAGACATTTTTTGTTTGTTACTTCTCCTTTGCCTTTGGTGTAAATCAAAGCTCTGGAACAAGTTAAGATGCAGAAAATAAAATTTCATTCTGCACAAGTGTGGTAGAGTGTAAGATTTTGCATCTTCTGTACAAGTTCCTGTGTCACTTCTGGAAAACAAAATTCTTTCTTTGGTTTTTAAAAGTCCATATTGTCCAAGTACAACATCTTTTCCTTAACTTTGCTGCAGGACATTCTGACCGATATCAGCCCACCTCATTCCCTGATATCACTTCTAGCCATTTCAATACTTACATTGGCCTTTTGTTAATGCCTTGAGCCTCATGATTTTTTGACTTCCTTGTCATGAAAATCTCCATCTCCTAATAGCAACCACAAAATAATAACCTTATTGTTACATTATACTGTTCTGTTTTCAAAAGGTTGGAATTGGCATGCTCCCCCCACTCTCCCTTTTGATGACTAATTCAGCCTTTAAATATGGGGGCCCAACCAACTTACATAGTCACTATTCTTATCTCATTTATTTCCCTGTCCCACTCAGATGCCATGGTCAGGTATTTTAACTTGTCTTTATTAAAATTCAAAGCTTTCTTAGCATCTTGCTGTGCCCAATTAGCTATCATTGCATATCATTCATTCTCATTTCTGCTCCTGGGCTATGTAGATCATTGCCAAAGAAAATGCTGGAATTTTACCAACCTGATCTGCTACACATCATGTTAACTTCAAAGGGACACATTATTTCTGCTTATCAGTTCCATCACCCATGTCTTCTTCTTTCCTTAGAAGAACACAATGACCTTCTAAACTGGATTTTGAAAATCTATGTTCACACATTTTTAAATGAACATACAAAAGTTTTCAGCAGAAGTTTAAATAATTAAAAGATATGTACTTCCTGGAATATTGTAATGTTTCAATTTAAAAATAAAAGTGCTGCATCACTCCTATAAATAAATCCCTTTAATAGAAATACCATGGTAATTGAAACTTGGCATTATCTATTTAAAGTGAGTATGCTATCCATTTCAAAAACACCAACAAAGACTTCCTTTTTGAACAGATAGATTTCACTTTATTCCCTTTATTTCTTAAATTTATACTTACTTCTGCTTTCTCCATTTTTTTAAATTTTATTTTTATTGTTTTTCTATTACAGTTGGAAATTTTTTCCCTTATTGCTCCCCCCACAACACAGCCCACCCTTTCTCCGACAGTCAATTCCCACCCCGTTGTCCAGGTCCATAGGTTATTTATACTAGTTTCTTTACTAAACCCTTCTCCTACTTACCTCTGTTCTCTATCCACTGCCCCCCTGATAACTGTTACTCTGTTCCTTGTTCAATTTTGTTCATTTGTTTGTGTTCTCCATTAGTCTCCTGTATTAGGTGATATCATATTGTATTTTTCTTTCATTGCCTGGCTTACTTTGCTAAGCGTAATTCTCTCTAGTTCCATTCATGTTGTCACAAATGGCAGGAGTTCCTTCTTTCTTTCTGCTGCATAGTATTCCATTGTGTAAATGTACCATAGTTTTTTAATCACTCATCTACAGATGGACACTTAGGCTGTTTCCAGCACTTGGCTATTGTAAATACTGCTATTATGAACATAGGGGTGCGTAGGTTCTTTTGAATTGGTGTTTCAGGATTCTTCGGGTATAATCCTAGCAATGGAATCGCTGGTTCAAAAGGCAGTTCCACTTTTAAATTTTTGAGGAAATTCCACACTGTTTTCCACAGTGGCTACACCAATCTGCATTCCCACTAACAGTGCACTAGGGCTCCCATTTCTCCACATCCTTGCCAGCACTTGTTTGTTGATTTGTTGATGATGGCCATTCTGACTGGTGTGAGGAGGTATCTCACTGTGGTTTTTAGTTGCATCTATATGATGGCTAGTGATGTTGAGCTTTCTCTCATATGACTATGGACTCTGTGTATGTCCTCTTTGAAGAAGCGTTATTCAAGTCCTTGGCCCATTTTAAAATTTTATTGTCTGTCTTCTTGGTGTTGAGTTTTGTAAGTTCTTTATATATTTTGGAGCTCAATCCCTTGTCTGAGGTGTCATTGGCAAATATGTTTTCCCATGTGGTTGGTTCCTTTTTCATCTTGCTCATGTTTTCTTTTGCTAAGCAGAAGCACTTTATTATGATGTAGTCCTATTTGTATCTTCTTTCCCTTATTTCCCTTGCCTTAGGAGCTATATTGGTGAAAACATTGCTATGTGGGACATCTGGAATTTCCTTGCCTATTTTTTCCTCTAGGACTTTTATGGTTTCACAGCTTACATATAAGTCTTTGATCCATCTTGAATTTATTCTGGTGTGTGGTGTAAGTTGGTGATCTAGTTTCATTTTTTTTTTTTTTTTTTTGCATGTCTCTGTCTGGTTCTCCTAGAACCATTTGTTGAAGAGGCTCTTCTCACTCAATTTTATGCTCATTCCCCCTTTGTCAAATATTAGTTTACCATATAGACCTGGGTTTATTTCTGGGCTCTCTATTCTGTTCCATTGATCTATATGGCTGTTTTTATTCCAGTACCCGATTGTTTTGATTACAGTGGCTTTGTAGTATAGTTTGATATCAGGTATTGTGATTCCTCCTGCTGTGTTCTTCCTCAGGATTGCTGTGGCTATTCAGGGTCCTTTTTGGTTCCACGTAAATTTTTGCAGTATTTGTCTTAGGTCCGTGAAATATGTCATTGGTATTTTAATAAGGATTGCATTGCGTCTATAAATTTCTTTAAGTAGTATGGACATTTTAATGATGTTGATTCTTCCCATCCATGAACATGGTATTTGCTTCCATTTATTCGTATCTTCCTTAATTTCTTTCTTCAGTGTTATGTAGTTTTCCAAGTACAGGTCTTTTATCTATGTGGTTAAGTTTATTCCTAGGTACTTTACTTTTCTTGTTCCTATAGTAAATGGGATTCTTTTTCTAGGTTCTATCGCTAATGTTTTATTGTTGGTGTACAGAAATGCCTTAGATTTCTGTATATTTACTTCATACCCTGAAGTTTTGCCAAATTTGCCTATTATGTCAAGTAGTTTTTTAGTGGAGTCTATAGGATTTTCTATGTACACTATCACGTCGTCTGCAAATAATGACACTTTTACTTCCTCTTTCCCAATTTGGATGCCTTTTATTTCTTTTTCTCATCTGATTGCTGTGGCTAGAACTTCCAACACCATGTCGAATAGGAGTGTAGATAGTGGACATCCTTATCTAGTTCCTGATTTCAGGGGGGATGCTTTCAGGTTTTGTCCATTGAGTGTGATGTTGGCTTCAGGTTTCTCATATATAGCCTTAATTATGTTGAGGTATGCTCTCTCTATTTCAATTTTGCTGAGTGTTTTCATCATAAATGGGTGTTGTAATTTATGGAATGCTTTTTATGCATCTATTGATATGATCATGTGATTTTTGTCTTTCATTTTGTTTAGGTGGTGTATTATATTTACTGATTTGCAAATATTAAATTATCCTTGCATCCCTGGGATGAATCCCACTTGACCGTGGTGTATGATCTTTTTAATGTGTTGCTGTATCTGGTTTGCCAATATTTTGTTGAAGATTTTAGCATCTGTGTTCATCAGTGATAGTGGCCTGTAGTTTTCTTTCATTGTTGTGTCTTGATCTTGTTTTGGAATTAGGATAATACTGGCTTCAAAGAAAGAGTTTGGGATTTTTTCCTCTCCTTGGATTATTTGGAATAGTTTGAGATGGATAGGAGTTAGTTCTTCCCTAAATGTTTTGTAGAATTCACCTGTGAAGCCATCTGGTCCAGGGCTTTTATGTGCCAGGACTTTTTTGATTATTGCTTCAATTTCACCAGTTGTTATTGGTCTATTCAGGCTTCCTGCTACTTCTTGATTCAGTTTTGGAAATTTATATGTTTCCAGAAAATTGTCTATTTCATCTAGGTTGTCGAACTTCTTGTTATACACTTGTTCTTAGTAATTTCTTACAATTCTTTGTATTTCTATGGTATTAGTTGTGATTTCTCCTCTTTTATTTCTGGTTTTGTTTATTTGGGTCCTCTCTCTTTTTTTCTTGATGAATCTGGTTGAAGGCTTGTCAATTTTGTTTATCTTTTCAAAGAACCAGCTCTTGGTTTGATGATCTTTTGAACTGTTTATTTAGTCTCTATGTTACAGTGTTCCCTCACTTATGGCAGGTATTACATTCTAAATGCCCCGTGATAGGTGAAAATCCACGAAGTAGGAACCTTACATTAATTTTAGCATTTATATATATTTTAAGGATTTATAAACCCTTCCTACACACTTATAAACCATTCCCAGTCCTTTATTAACTTTTTCTACTCCCTTAACCTTTTCCACACTTTTATAAACACTACTTACGTTCTTATCTACACTCTTAAACCTACATAACTTTAACAACATATGTAACAGTACTGCAAAATCCCATGATGTAGCAAAAAATCCATGATAAATAATTCAATATAATATTTTTAAAAATCCCGTGATACAGTGAGGCTGCGATAAGTGAACCGCGATATAGAGAGGGACTACTGTATTTAATTATGCTCCAATCTGAATAATTTCCTTCCTTCTATTAACTCTGGGCTTTGTTCGTTGTTGTCCTTCTAGACCTTGAAGCTGTAGGGTTAGATTTTTTTATTTTAGATTCTTCTATCTTTTTATTGTTAGAGTAGTCCCAATTTTTTTCCCATTTGCTCCCCTCTATCCAGTACTCACCTTCCCTACAGCAATCTCATCCCCCTTAGTTCATGTCCATGGGTCATGCATATATGTTCTTTGGCTTTACTCTTTCCTATACTATTCTTAACTTCCCCCTGTCTATTTTGTACCAACAATTATGCTTCTTCATCCCTGCACCATTTTCCCATTTCTCTCCCTTCCCCCACCTAGCTGATAATCCTCCAAATGATCCCCATACTTATGATTCTGTTTCTATTCTGGTTTGTTTAGTTGGATTTTGTTTTTATTTTTTAGATTCAGTTTTTGATAGTTGTGAGTTTGTTATCATTTTAATGTTCATAATTTTGATCTTCTTTTTCTTAAGTAAGTCCCTTTGACATTTCATATAATAATGGCTTGGTGATAATGAACTCCTTTAGCTTTACCTTGTGTGGAAAGCACTTCATCTGCCCTTCCATTCTAAATGATAGCTTTGCTGGATAGAGTAATCTTGGTTGTAGGCCCCTGCTTTTCATCACATTGAATACTTCTAGTCAGTCCCTTTTTGCCTGCAAAGTTTCTTTTGTGGAATCAGCTGGTGGTCTTATAGGTATCCCTTTGTAGGTAACTCTCTGCTTTTCTTTTGCTGCTCTTAAGATTCTCTCTTTATCTTTAACCTTTGGCATTTTAATTGTGATGTGTCTTGGTGCGGTCCTCCTTGGGTCTAGCTTGTTTGGGACTCTCTGGGTTTCCTGGACTTGTATATCTGTTTCTTCTGCCAAATTTGGGAAAATCTCCATTATTTTTTCACATAAGCTTTCACTTTCTTGCTCTTTCTCTTCTCTTTCTGGTACTGCTATGATTCAAATGTTGATATGTTTAAAGTTGCCCCAGAGGTTTTTAAGCCTCTCCTCATTTTTTTTTCAATTTTTATTTCCTCATTCTGTACTGGTTGACTGTTTTTTTCTTCCTTATATTCCAAATCATTGATTTGAACCCTGGTTTCCTTCTCTTCACCATTGATTTTGTGTGGACTTTCCTTCATTTCATTTAGCGTAGCTTTCACTTCTTCTCTTATGTGTTTGCTATACTCAAGCATAGCTATCAAGCCGGTGTGCATCTTTACCACCAGTGTTTTGAACTCTGTGTCTGGTATGTTTTCTATCTCCTCATCTGTTAGGTTGGCATTCTCCTCATCACTTAATTCCTCCACTGGAAACTTGATCCATTCCCCCTTTTTGGTTATACTTCTCTGTCTCCTCATCTTGACAAGCTCCTGTGTTTGTCTCTATGTCTTAGGTAGAGCTGTCACACCTATTACATTGTGAAGAGCAGAGACTTAGGTATGCATCAGTACAGGCCGACCCCTTTCACCACATTGTGGGCTGTGTGTGGGGGAGGGTTCTGAGCAGAGACATTGCTGCTTGCTCAGAACTTGCCCCCTTTCTAGGCACTTCTCCCACTTTTGTATGGGACTTGCATCTCTCTAGCTGTTGCCCTGGCTGCCATTCACAGAGTGGGTAGTTTTGGAGATGTTCTAGGACCGTGGGGGCCCTTTAAACAAATGAACTCTACTGAGAGACTGGCACTTTTTTCCTCTGCTCCAATCCCCACTGGTTTGCACAGTCAGAAGCAATGAGGCTTTATTTTTCCTGGAATTGAAAACGTGAGCTGTGTGGTCTGGTCTGACGGTGGGAGTGCTCCTCACGTGTCCCTCCCTACTTTTTAAAACTTGTGACCTTACTTTCCACTGGCCTTCCACTGCTGCTGCTCCTGCCACCACCACACTGAGTCCTCTCTGCCCCAGCTCCACCCCTCCTACCTGTCTGGACGAGTATCTCTTTTTTATATCTTTGTTTGTTGGACTTCCATACAGCTTGATTTTCTGGAACTTATGGTTGTCTATAGCTTTGAGGTAGTTGTATTCCTTCTTAGTTGTGGAGGGAGATGCAGCATGTCTGTCTAGGCCTCCATCTTGTCTGCAAGTCCCTCTTCTATCCTTTTTAGGTAGATCTGTATTGCTATGAATTTTCCTCTCAGAATTGCTTTTCCTGTGTCCCATAGGTTTTGGGCTATTGTGTGTTCATTATCATTTGTTTCCAGAAACTTTTTCATTTCTTCCTTGATGTCATTGTTAACCCATTCATTATTTAATAGCATGTTATTCATTCTCCATGAGTTTGAACATATTTGATTTTTTTCCTTGAGGTTGATTTCCAGTTTCAAGCTATTGTGATCTGAGAAGAGGCTTGATATAATTTCAATTTTCTTGAATTTCTTGAGGCATGTTTTGTGTTCTACCATGTGGTGTATCTTTGAAAATGTTCTATGTGCACTTGAATGTATATTTTGCTTCTTTGGGTTGAAAAGTTCTATATATATCAACTAAGTCCACTTGATCTATAGTTTTTTTTTTTTTTTTTTTAATGCCTCAATATCCTTGGTGTTTCTTTGTTTTGAAGACCTGTCCATTGTTGACAATGAGGTGTTAAAGTCCCCTACTATGAGTGTGTTGCTGTCAATATCCTTCTTGTAGTCTTACAAAAATTTCCTTGTATATTTGGTGCTCTTATATTGGACGCATATATGTTTACCAGGGTTATATCTTCTTGATGGATTGTTCCCTTAAGTATTATGAAATGTCCTTTTTTGTCTCTTTTTATGGCCTTTGTTGTGAAATCTTTTTTGTCTGATATATGTATTTCTACCCTAGCTTTATTTCTTGTTTGTGTGTCCATTTGCTTGAACTTCTTTTTTTTTTATCCCTTCACTTTCAGTCCTTTCAGTCTGCGTATACCTTTTGTTTTGAGATGTGTCTCTTGTAGACAGCATATATGTGGGTCACGTTTTCGTATCCATTCCACTACCCTATATCTTTTGATTGGAGGATTTAATCAATTTACATTCAAGGTTATTTTTGATAGGTATTTATTAACTGTGACTTTTTCTCTTTGTACTTGTGTTCCTCTGCCTCTCTCTTTTTCTTCTTCTTATAGCAGGCCCTTTAGCATCTCTTGCAATGCTGCCTTCGTGGAGATGTATTTGTTAGTCCTCCTTTGTCTGATAAACTCCTTATTTCACCTTCCATTTTGAAAGAGAGCCTTGCTGGGTTGAGTAGTCTTGGTTGTAGGCCTTTGTTTTCCATTGTTTGAAATACTTTTTGCCATTTTCTCTGGCTCGTAGTGTTTCTGTTGAGAAATCAGCTTATAGCCTTATTGGAGCTCCCTTGTATATTATTTGCCTTTATGGTGTGACCTTCTGTGATAGAAATCCTGTGGGATTCAGTGGTGCAAGCGTCTTAATCTCCTGAACTTGATGCTCATGGGATGCTCTTTATGCCTTTTATTTGGACTCTCTTGTGGTATTTTGGTTTTGGTTGTTGTGTGTCACTCTTTGATGGGTCCTTCCCTCCAATTGGCTGACTGAGAGTCACTCCGCCCACCTCATCTTGTAAACAGTTGTTGAGTTGCTGCTAAAACAGTCACAAATCCAGGCAAGAATCACACACTCCCAAAGATATCCCCCACTCTCAATTGCTGCATCAACTGCGAATGATCCAGTATTAATAAGGATGCATAGAGAGCGAAAGACAGGAAATTCCTGTAGAAGATCTCAGTGGAATTGGTCTCTGTAGTATTATTTTTTTCCCACTTTCTTCTCTTTCTGGACCTTTCCCTGATGTTCCACTCTGGATCTAAGCAATTTATTCAAGCCTACTAGTGTTCTACTGCCCATGTCTATCTCTTTTGGTTGTTTCTTGCTCTAGTCACTCTGTAATCTGCAGTCAGGCTTAAGCACCATGGGTGGTGGGGCCAACTAATTTCTCCAGGAAGAGCTGCTTTTCACCCTCCAGCTGATGCCACTTGGAAGGGAGTAGTCTGCTTAAGAGATTTCTCCTATAGCACTTGGGATCAGTCTGCACTGGGATCTGACCCACTGCTGCCCCAGCGGTTTCTCCAAAACCAGTATTCAAAACTTTTCTAACGTGACTCCAGCTCACTTCACCCTGTTTCTGCTGCAGCCTGGGGAGGGCAGGCCACAGGTGCCCTGCACCTGTGCAGCCCTGCAAGCGGGCGGCGAAATGCGCCCCCGCATGAGCACTCATCTTGGAGCTAGAGGAATATGCCCCTGCTAGTGTGCAGCCTGGGTCAAACATGCTCAGCTGGGGAGCAAGTGAATGTGCCCCTGCAAGCGCGCAGCCTGAGGTAGGCGAGTGGGCCAAATGCACCCCACAAGTACACTCAGCTCTGGGCAGGCGAAGGTGCCCCTGCTAGCACGCAGTCCAGGGTGGGCGGGCCAAATGTGCCACCAGGAGCGCACTTAGTTCTGGGCGGGTGGGTGGCTGGCTGGCTGAATGTGCCCTGTGAGCGCACAGCCTGGGGCAGGCGGGCCAAATTCGCCCTCTTGAGTGCGCTCCACTTGGAGCAGGGTGGTGGGCCAAAGGCGCACCCCCCTCATCTGCACAGTTGGGGCAGGGTGGGCTGGGATGCACTCCTGCACCTGCACTCTTCAAGAATTTCACCCCGCTCCTAGCCCTTCCTCCCCGGTCAGCAAAACAAACAAACAAACAAAACAAACCAAACAAAACCAAAAACAACAAAAAACAAAAAGAAGAAAGAAAAGAAAAAACACACAAAAAGAATACGCTGCTCCTTGCCTTGTCTCTGCCACTGGGCACAGCCTCAATCTCCACCCCCAACTCCTCTCCAGGGAAGCCTATGGGCATTGAAAAATCTATGCACAGCCAGCCGCTGCCCCAGAACCCAAGCCAGCCAGACCTTTCCTCTCTCCCAGGTCTCCTCCGCTATCCTCACGAGACAGGTCACTCCGAGGAGGTCTCCTCTTATGCCAGCTGACCCAAGGCTCAACTCCCACCAGTATCCAGATGGCAACTGAGATGCTTTGTCCACAACTAGCCAAAACTCCAGACTGTTTTTGGGAGTAAGCAAGCACAGCCTCCACTCAGTCCTCCAGCATCTTCCTTCTAATGTACTTTTATGATTAATGTCATTTTTTTATCACTCTATCAGACTTATGTATTTTATTTTTTCATTTTTATTTACTATAACTGCAGGACTCTATGCATTAACACATTTTTTTTTCAGGACTGGATTGTCATGAAAATAATACTCAGTATAAATTTAATCAAAACATCATAAATATATGGCAGAGTTTGGAAAATATTTAATAACCAAATACCTTAATTAGACATATCTTAATTAGACAGATAGAAATGGGTATCTGGTTACATAATGAAAGGAACTGTTAATTTTTTTCTTTGTTTTGTGTTCTTGAATTTTTATACCTGGGCAATATGTAGAAAGAATGAGAGACCTGCCTACTTTTGAGGAAATGAAAGAAGGGAAGCTGTGAGGGGGAATGATAACAGAACAGAAAGATGCTCCAACTCATTGGGGCTTTGACTGGGAAGCTACGAGGAAGCAGAGGATCTGGAAATCAATTTTGTTCAAACACTCCATGCCCTGTGCTCCCTGCTTCCTTGCATCCTAATTTGAAGACCAAGGTCCTGAACTCTGTTGTCTCCTCAACCCCTAGTTTCCGGGCAGTGAGGAAAGTGGTTGAATGAGATCATTTTCCATCCCGGATACTGCAAAAAACATCTAACTTTCCTCTTATCCCCTCTTTCCCCCTCTTTGGAAGATGTATCCTTGCTTGTAAGGTTAATTTATTCATGCCCACAAACGCTGTTTTTTCATGTTCTTAATTGCAGCCTCTCTCCCACTACCATCTTCAATTTCTTTCCAGCTGCTTTTCCTCCTACCAATAAACTAGTCTGTTTTTTCTGTTTGTGTTTTTTAAAAAATTTAACTAAAGATTTATTCATTTTGATGCCTCCTCAGTATATAGGTTATTTCCATTCTATTTATGGCTACATTTCTAGAAGTTAGTATTCAGCCCAATATGTCTAATTTTTCTCAATATTTTATGTCTTACCCTCAAGCTGCAATGATTGACATACTCCTTCCTAGAATATTTTACACTGTTGTCTACTCTCCTAAATACATTGATTTACATTCTCTAGATTTTCTACCTCTCACATGCCAACTAGTTTGTCTCATTTCTTGTTTCTCCATATGGTGTGCTCCAAGTCTACCTAGACACCTTTTCTTTCCAAGAGGTTTATCAAGCTCTGCTCAGTGTTGGGTTTCTCCTCTGACTCTGGATTTCTAACTTGGTCTGAAAGGCTTCCTCTTGTTCTTAAGTTCAGTTAATATATTTTTTTAAATTTCCTTTGAGACTTCATCTGTGACCCATTTTGAAGTGCATTGTTTAGTTTCCAGATATTTCTACTTGGCCTTCACTGACAACACAAGAGTGAAGGGATCAGCTTGGCTTTTAAATCCTCCACAATTTGGATCAATTTATTTGGGGGCTCTATTTCCTGTTACTGCTTGCAACAGAAATTCTATTTCCAGCCTAACTTAATGTTCCAAACCACTCTTTGAATCTCTAAATATTATTTTAGGCATTCCTGAATTCTCTTTAAGGCTATTTTATTTCTTAGTTTAGAAAAACATTGTAGTTGAAATTATGGAAATGTAATAAGGGGTGATGATTCTGGGGAAAAGATATAGCCTAATGAGTGATCAGATTAGTGTCCAGAGTTTGGGTTCATAACTATATACCCAATTTGTTCCCAATACAGAGTATCATGACTTGAGAATGTATGATGAATGTCTGTTGCCATTTGAATGAATGACTCTATTGTCAATTCCCACTTTATTCATTTGTTCTGAGAATTTGAGTAAATTCCTCAAATGCCTGGGGTAAGAATATCTCACATCTGCAAAGGTTTTTTGTTTCATACACACACACACACACACACACACACACACACACACACACACACATATCGTTTTCGTTTTGGCAGCCGTCCGTCTCGAGAGACGATAGTGTAGCTTCTTAAGAGTCTATCTGCACCGCCGAGAATGGTTGTGCAGTCCAACTCGGGAGTGACACGGTATCTGTCTCCTCCCGTGTTGAGATGACGCAGGAGTGTCCTCTCCAGTGAATCTGAAGCTACAGAGCCTGGGCAGGGTGATATGGAGGGTCTGCTGTTGCCCATGCAGCAGACCCCCCCTCTCTTCACAGCTGAAGGGTCCAAGGGAAAGACGGAGTCAATACAGCTTGGCTTCAGGTGCGCCGCAGGAGTCGCCGGTGTTGACTACAACGTCAAACCGCCTTAGGGACTCCGGCTCCGGATTTTCTGTCGGGGTTTACTCCCTTAGCCTTTCCCCTGAAGAGGTATGCCGCAAGGCAGCGGAGGTTTTTTGGAGTCAGAGTTTTCCTTCTCTGATGTGCCCTGACTGGAAGATTGAACCAGCGACACTTAGCTCACAGGCCGATGCTCAATCCACTGAGCCAAACCAGCCAGGGGGACACACACATATACACATATATAAATAACAGCATTGCATGAGATTTCATTGCATATTATTATAATATTTAATCTCAGAAAACAAGTACATCTAATTAAGGCCAGTTAAACAGTAGAATAAGAAATTCTTTTTGAAAACCCAAAATAATTCAATAAAAATTATTAGGTAGCAAATTTAATGCAAAGAATTCCACTTTATTGTAACTCTTTGAATTCATGTTACTTCTTTCTCAGTTTGAAAAATTTAAATAAATAATTTTTTTTACAAAATTAATGTAAGCATCCAGTAAAATCTACTTGTTAGTAAATGAATCATAGAACAATACTTTTCTATGTAGGTTTGCACATGCTGATAATATCTAACTCGAGATTACACCAGTTAAAATGCTATCGGTTTCTTGCTTTGAGTGGCATTTTGACCTTTGGAGAGATAATTCTAGAATCTTATCCCTTCCTTTGTACTGCTGATGAATGGTGGTTGAGAACAATGAACCCTGTTATTGACTTTCCTCTTATGTCACACATGGGCTGGTTTGATTGTGTGCCATTGGAAGTGGACCTCACACTAGAGTTTTTGAACTCACTCTCTCCTCGGGAGACTCATGAAAATGCAGTTTCCCAGGCTCTACCCTTTGCCTCAGAACCAGAATGAATACCCATACAAACCTTCAAGAAAACAAAAACACTCTAAGTGAGGTCAGAGATCATTAAAATTTAGAAATCATTAGTTTGAAACAAGATAATCCATATTCTCAGGTATGAAATTTCTGTGCATGTAGCAGAATTTGGCTCATCTTCCCATATCTCTGGGCATTAGATATAGTATAGTCTATTTAATATTGCTCTGTGTCTGACTGCCATTTTACATACTTTTGTATTACCTTTTGGAAACAGAGGTTACTTCTATACTCTTTGTTCTATTACTAGTCATAATCCTTACCTACTGCCTTCATATATGTGTATTGATGAGTATTACTTATTGCATTTTGCATGCATTTATAGGTTCTTAGGTTATTGTTTTTAGTTTGCATAAATTGTGTGTGTATTTTCTCTCCCTGACCAGATTTTAAGCTCCCTGAAGACAGAGAAAATGGCTTATTTCTTTATTATTCTGCACAAATGCCTTGCTCAGAACTCTGAAGCCAACAGTTGTTCAACATTAAATGCATTTTAAAAGACTGGTTTTATGCATACACATATTAAATTTTAGAAGAATGAGTATGTCCTGGGAGCTCTATGGTAATCTTGTGATTAGATATTCATTTGCAGATTACCTAAAGGGATACGCAGATATGACATTAGATGCATGACTCATTTGGTACCTCAAGAGAGTGAAGGCACCATTTTGGTGTAACATTATTAGTAGCCAGGAGGGATCTGTGATTAATTAAAAATGATAGTGATCACCAGTGCCTGAGAATCAGGGAAAATGGTTATTCAGCATCTGCTCTAATTACAACTTAAGCAACAAAAATTACCTATATTTTCATCACCTCAAAGTATAAACTCCAAGAACATCTTAGAATGATAGATGACAATTTACTTAAGCCAATTAGAATTTTCTGAAAACCCAAGAATGCTTTAGTTCTTTTTCTAAAAAGTGACATTGAGCATCTTTTCATGTGTCTATTGGCCATCTGTATTTCCTCTTTGGAGAAGTGTAAATTCAGGTCCTTCGTCCTTTTTTAAAACTGGGTGTTGTGTGTATGTGTTGAGTTTTAGAAGTTCTTAAAACCACAGTGAGATATCATCTCACATCTGTTAGAATGGCTATCATCAATAAATCAACAAACAACAAGTGCTGGTGAGCATGTGGGGAAAGGGGAACTCTTTTGCATTGTTGGTGGGAATGGAGACAGGTATAGCCACTGGGGAAAACAGTATGAAGATACCTCAAAAAATTAAGTATGGATCTGTCTTTTGACCCAGTGATCCCACTTCTGGGACTATATCTGAAGGAACCCAAAACACTAATTTGAAAAAACATAAGCACCACCCATGTGTTCATTGCAGTGTTATTTACAATTGCCAAGATATGGAAGCAGCCCGAGTGTCCATCAGTAGATGAGTGGATAAAACAACTATGGGACATTTACACAATATAAAGTTCCTTGGAGGTAAAAAAAAAAAAATTTTTTTTACCATTTGCGGCAGTATGGATGGACCTGGAGAACATTATGCCAAGTGAAATAAGCCAGTCTGAGAAAAAAAATACCATATAATTTCACTCATATGTGAAATCTAATGAACAAACTGAACTAACAAGCAAAATAGCGACAGTCTCATAGAGAGCAGGATCATAGATAAAGGTGGTTGGAGGTTAAGGGGTAGAGTGATTGAGCAAAAAGGAAAAAGGACTCATGGACAAAGACAACATTGTGATATGGGGGGAGGAGGTATAAGGAGACTAAATGGAAATGGGAAAAAACACAATAAAAATAAAGCACTAACCATAAAAAGTAATTTATATTCTTTTAAAAATATTAAGAGAGTAGTATGTATGTCCCCCTGGCTGGTATGGCTCAGTGGATTGAGCGTCGGCCTGTGAGCTAAGTGTCGCTGGTTCGATCTTCCAGTCAGGGCACATCAGAGAAGGAAAACTCTGATTCCAAAAAACCTCCGCTGCCTTGCGGCATACCTCTTCAGGGGAAAGGCTAAGGGAGTAAACCCCGACAGAAAATCCGGAGCCAGAGTCCCTAAGGCGGTTTGACATTGTAGTCAACACCGGCAACTCCTGCAGCGCACCTGAAGCCAAGCTGTATTGACTCCGTCTTTCCCTTGGATCCTTCAGCTGCGAAGAGAGGGGGGGGTCTCCTGCATGGGCAACAGCAGACCCTCCATATCACCCTGCCCAGGCTCTGTAGCTTCAGCTTCACTGGAGAGGACACTCCAGCGTCATCGCAAGATGTCGATTCAACACGGAAGGAGACAGATACCGTGTCACTCCCGAGTCGGACTGCACAGCCATTCTCGGCAGTGCAGATAGACTCTTAAGAAGCTACACCATCGTCTCTCGAGACGGACGGCTGCCGACGACGATGAGTATGTATGTGTGTGCGTGTGTAGTGTTTATAGAGGAGTGTGATTTTTAGCTCCGATGAGGAGAGATCATATTCCACTAATATGTACTGATTTAGTGGGTAGCATTTGTTCACAATGACTAACATTGAGATACAGCCCAATGTAAGGTTTTATACCCCTTTGGTAGCTGCTTATTAATGATCAGAAAATTAGCATGTGTGTTTGTGCTGAAAAGTCAGTTTTTAACTTAATATGTTTTTAGAAATTTATTGTTTTTTATTATCAGTTTTAAATTGTTTTTCTATTACAGTTCTCTTATTTTCCCCCCATTGCTTTCCTCTGCCCCTCCCACCTCCTTACTGAAGGAAACTATTAGAAGTCATCACCACATGAAATGTTTTACTACCCTTGTGTATAGAAAGTGTCCTCTGTGTGATGTGGGTCTGAAGTTTCTTTTAGAGTTTAGGCAAGGAGGTACTTTGGTTCCTTGGGGAAACCAGCACACTTAATTCTTTCTGAAAATAGAAACTGCGTAATTGACAGTGTCTGCCTTTTTGTTTGGTTGCCAAAAAACTTAGAGCTAAATTTAAAGCTGAGCTCTGCCAATTATGTAGATTAAACAGCTGAATATCTATGTTCTTTTGTCACCTAGACTTGACATTCTACTCTTATTATTTTTTCAGATGCCCCTACCTGGAATTCTTCATGAAAAAATGTGGAATTAATACATTAATAAAATAAATAAAATAGGATTGTTAGTTTGTAATTTAGGAAGGGAGAGATAATGGACAAGTGATAGAACCTCAATTTTCATCTGTAAAATAAGCACAATGATAGTTTCCTTTCTACTTCACAGGATGGCTGTGAGAATTAATTCAGGTCAGGTCAATTGTAAGGAACAATACAAATGATATTTTCTTAGTGAAGGCCCAGCTTTAAAGTTTAAGCTATACTTACTCTGAGGGTTCAGTCAAGTCACTAGGGTATGTGGGGCAGGACAAACAAGACTGTGGAGGATAAGAAGTATACTAGAAAGAAACCCATCCTAGCTAAAGAGAACATTAAGGTGAGCACAATTATTGTCTAGGATTGATGGATCCATATCAGTGGGTAGAATGCTTTTTAAAATAGTATGTTAGCCCTTTCGTGCTATAGTTATGCCAGGGCCCTGGGGTGAGAAAGTAAAAAAACTTAGAAGAGCTGTTTCACTGAAATTTCTGTAAGATACTGAGAATGTAAGGTAACTTTTTAATCCAAGGTACAGTGCAAAGCATAAGTCTACCCTTGCCTGCTTCCATTTCCCCACCTCCTATTTTTGTTTCAACCACTTCAATTTTCTTAGTTGATAGGTCAAATTGACCCCAGCTGTTCTATAGAAATGTCTTTGATAAAATTCAACAATGATTGCTTAAGAGCAAAGTCCAAGCTCTCTGGAATACGGCAGTGCTCATCACTTCCTCTTGGAAATGCTCTTCTCTTGATTTGTGGGACACTATCCTATTACCTCCTCACCATTTCTCCTCCCCTCTTGTGGGTCCCTCTGCTGCAGCCTGCACTCTAGTATTGGAGAGAAATGGAGTCAGCCCTTTCATTTATTTTATTTCCACTATAGATACTTTAGGATTCTGTGTATACTGTTTGACAAGTAATATGTACTAATCATACTCAGAATAACAATGTAGGTTAATTATTACTTTTAAAAGTAAGACATGTTCACATCTACAGACCACATTTGCATTTTGAGATGACTCCTTGAATAGGAGGAAAAAAGAAAAAAACTAGCATGTGAAGAATTGCACCTAAATCTAGATAGATCCCCTCAGCATTTAAGAGTCACACATGTATACATCATTTTTGTAGAGGAAAACACTGAAAGCACCCATCCAATCCATTCCTGGCTAATATACCATTCCGGAAATTTGTACTGATTTCTAGACTAACACTTCCAATAGGATTGCAATACTTGAGTGTTTCTCGGGAACTTAAACTCAAACTTAAACTTATTATTTTTCCCCTTAAATATGTTTCTCCTTCTTTATTAATCAACCTACTTCAACTTATCCTAGATTCATTCTTTCCCTGTACAAGGCTGCTTTTGTTTCTGTGCCATTCCTTACAAATCTGTCCCTTCCTCTCAATGGTCTCCACTCTTTAGTGAGCATCAGAATCCCCTGCAGGGCTTGTTACAACATAGATGGCTAGCTCCTATTCTCAGAGTTTTTGATTTAGTGTGTCTAGGGTAGAACCAAGAATTTGCCTTTCTAACAGGTTCTTGAGAGATCTGATGCTGCTGATTGGGGCAACCGGTGGTGCAAAAGTGGGGAAATCCCATGTTGGGAATTACTGGCTTAAGTCTCTATTATTAGTACCTTAAATTTTTCTCTAACTCTTTCTCAATTGTCTTAGATAATGGTTTATTTACTCTCCCTTTTCCCATCTCACAAAACTGCAGCACATCCCCTATATCAATGCTGTCCAATAGAACTTTCTGTGATGATGGAAATGTACATTCTGTGCTGTCCAATACAGTAGCCATTACTTACATGTGGCTATTGAGCACTTGAAATGGGCTACTACACCCGAAGAACTGAATTTTTAGTGATTAAACTATTTAACTTTCAATGTAGGTAGTGGCTACTATATTGACTAGTACAATTCCATACTGTTCCAATACAAGAATTCATTTATATTCTTTGTTTAAAATGTTCTCATGGCTCCACGTTGTTCACAGACTAAAGATGGACTATGGTGTAATCCATGCTCAGCTTTTAAATCAGGTAGACCCAATTTAAATATTGGCTCCACTACTTAATAGCTATGTTGTTTTAGGTAAGTGAATTAATTTTTGATTTATCAGTTTCCTTTTCTGTTGATGATCAGTAAGTGGATACCATTATTATTATAATGAGAAACTAATAATCATCAACAAACATGATAGTTACAATAATAATTATTATTCCAAACTCCTTTGTAAGGCATACAACTCCCTTCACAATGTGAAGCTTTCTAATTTTGATTTTTGTCTTGTACCTTAACTTCAAGACTTTCTAAATTATTTTTGTTTTCCCCAAATATTGCCACCTAATTGATGCTCTTGTTCATTTGGTTGTGTTTGTTTCTTGGTGGTCTACTCTGGTGAACACATCTTTTCTTTTTATATTAAGCCCATGGGGTTACCTCATCTATGAAATCCTTCTGCTTTTCCCATCACTTCAGTCAGAACTGACACCTTCCTCCTTTTTTGTCTCAAGAATGCCCATTTTATCACAGCATATATCATCTTTTATTACATTTTTCTGTCCAACTGTATTTCCTCATCCTAGACTGTGTTTATGTAAAGCAAGGCCATTTTTTTTTATTTCTAGGACCTAGCATATCACAAATTATAGTTGCTAAATCCCTATTTGTTGAGGGAATGATGGGGCAGGTCCTATGAAAATGTAGCTTTCAATAGTTCCTTGAGCTATAGAAAACTGTCAAATTTTTTATTCAAAATTTGTTCCTGAGTGGCTATGTGACCTTAGTAAGATGACTCACTTCTCTGACTTTTTCCAGTGAGGCATTGGGGTAGAGGCTCTCAAGAGCCTGTCCAGCTCTAACACACTCAACCCCCAGTGTCTTTTGCACAGATTTTTTATTTTAAAGTGCTGCTGCATTTCACTGACATGTTATATATGTTTTGGCCCCAAGAAAAAGAAATAAGTTTTTTGAATATGGATAAAGAGTTAAAATAATTACTTATTATTTTTCTTATTTTGGCTAGAGTATATATCTCAAACATTTACAGAAACTTTAAGCATTGAAAATAAGAATTCAAAATCAAACCTGAAAGGCAAGGAAACAGCAAAATGTGGGATGTATTCAGGAAATGGCAAGAATACTGGGTGTGTCAGACAATGGGCGTAAGTGGGAGGGGATGACAAAGAAACTCTTGGAAAGCTAGGCTGCTCATATTGCAAAGGGGCTGCATTATCAACAGACAATAGGAAACTACAGGAACTCAATCCAGCTACAGTGTTTTGGATTAATCATATCAGGAAAGAAAGATGACAAAGAATTTTCAACATTGAGTCCTGGAATGATGTATTAGGAGCCTGAACTAATATGTTGGTAAGGATTGAAAAAAAGTTAAGAAGATAAATATTGCAGTGAACAAATAAATATTGTGGTTGTGGATACTGATTAAATATGGAAGAGATAAAGATGATGAAAAATGATTCCTTATTTCAATGTCTGCATACTGAGGAGAGAGATACAAATTCCAGGAATGCAGAAAACCAAAAGTTTGAGAGGGATGGCAAGAGTTTGGTTTTGGATATATTGACTTTGAAATGATAATGGGTTGCTTTACAAGAATGCATAGTAGAAATCTGAAAATTACAAAGGGAAACCTGAAGGTGGAACTTAGAACAGAACATTTAAAAAGGTCAATGAAACAATTTAAGCAGAAAACTTGAAAGTGAACATCGAGTAGAATCCGAATAGATTAGATTTGAGTAGGACCTCAGAGATCAGCTAGTTTAACTTTCTCATTTTATAGATGAAGAAATTTAATGCTGAAACCTTCAAGGAAGGCTTAAGGGACTTACATATATCCTTAAATTATTATTTACTCACCTAAAAATAGAGAAGGGATTTGAGGCTACTTTTTAATTTGTATTATTTATCCTCAGCCAAGGACATTTTCCCATTGTTTTTAGAGAGAGAAGAAGGCAGGGGTTGGGGTAGGGGGAGAGGAAGGAGAGGAGAGACGGAGAGAGAGAAATGATATAACAAATATCGACTGGTTGCCTCTCATAGGCTCCCCAACTGGAGATAAAACCTGCAACCTGGGAATGGAACCTGCAACTTTTCTGTGCACAGGAGGATGCTCTAACCAACAGAGACACACTGGCCGGGGCTTCAGGCTACTTTTTAATTTATTTAATTTATTTTATTTTTAAGTATATTTTATTGATTATGTTGCTGCAGTAGTGTTAATTTTTCCCCTTTTGAGACCCCTCTTCCCAGTACCCCCCTTCCCTCCAGCAATACCACACTCCTTAGTTCATGTCCATGGGTCGTGCATATATATTCTTTGGCTTTACCCTTTCCTATAGTATTCTTAACCTCCCTGTCTATTTTGTATTTACCAATTATGCTTCTTAATCCCTGCTCCATTTTCCCATTTCTCCCTCTTTCCCCTCCCAGCTGATAACCCTCCAAATAATCCCCATACCTATGATTCTGTTTCTATTCTGGTTTGCTTAGTTAGATTTTGTTCTTATTTTTTAGAATCAGTTGTTGATAGTGTGAGTTTATCATTTTAATGTTCATAATTTTGATCTTTTTCTTAAATAAGTCCCTTTGACATTTCATATAATAATAGCTTTGTGATGATAGGCTCCTTTAGCTTTACCTTGTGTAGAAAGCACTTCATCTGCCCTTCCATTCTAAATGATATCTTTGCTGGATAGAGTAATCTTGGTTGTGGGTTCTTGCTTTTCAGCACCTTGAATACTTGCCAGTCCCTTCTTGTCTGCAAAGTTTCTTCTGAGAAATCAGCTGATAGTCTTAAAGGCACACCTTTGTGGGTAATTCTCTGCTTTTCCCTTTCTGCTTTTAAGATTCTCTCTTTATCTTTAACCTTTGGCATTTTAATTATGATGTGTCTTGGTGTGGTCCTTTTTGGGGCTAGCTTGTTTGGGACTCTCTGTGCTCCTTGGACTTGTATGTCTATTTCCTTCACCAAATATGGGGAGTTTTCCTTCATTATTTTCTCACATAGGTTTTCAATTTATTGCTCTTCCTCTTCTCTTTCTGGCACCCCTTTGGTTTGGATGGTGGCATGTTTAAAGTTGTCCCAGAGGTTCCTAATCCTCTCCTCATTTTTTAAAATTCTTGTTTCCTCATTCTATACTGGTTGACTGTTTTTTTCATCCTTATGTTCCAAATCATTGATTTGAACCCCAGTTTCCTTCCCTTCAGCATTGGTTTTGTGTGGATTTTCCTGTTTCTTTTGGCGTAGCCTTCACTTCTTCCCTTATGCATTTGCCATACTGAAGCATATCTGTCAAGCCTGCAAACATCTTTATTACCAGTGTTTTCAACTCTATGCCTGTTAGGTTGGCTATCTCCTCTTCTGTTAGGTTGGCTATCTCCTCGTTGCTTAGTTCTCCCACTGGAACCTTGATCAGTTCCCCCTTTTGGGCCATACTTCTCTGTCTCCTCATTTTGACAGGCTTCTGTATTTGTTTGCCTCTGTGTCTTAGGCAGATCTGTCACTCCTGTTATGTTGTAAGGGGTGGAGCCTTAGGTATTTGTCAGTACAGGGCGACGTGTTTCACTACATTGTGGCACTGTGTGTGGGAGGGGTCTGAGAGGGTATAATGCTGCTTGTTCAGCACTTGTCCCTTTCCCCTGGCTGTTCCCAGAGTGGGTGGGTCTGCGGATGTTCTAGGACTGTAGGGGCCCTTTAATCAAGTGGACTCTGCTGAAACACCAGCATTTTCTTCCTCTGCTCCAACCCCCCCTGGTTTTCACAGTCAGAAGCAATGAGGCTTTATTTTCCATGGTGCTGGGACTATGAGCTGCAGTGGTCTAGTCTGGTGCTGGGAGCGCTCCCCAAGTGTCCTTCCTGACTTTTTAAAATGTGTAACTGTGATTTCCACTGGCCTGCTGCCACCGCTATAGCCACTGCCACCACACCATGTCCTTTTTGTCCTGACTTCACCCCTCCTACGTGTCTGGATGAGTATTTCTTTCTTCCTTGTATCTTTGTTTGTTGGACTTCCATGCAGCTTGGCTTTCTGAAACTTCTGGTTGTTTCTAGTTTTGAGGTAGTTGTATTCCTTCTTAGTTGTGGAGGGCGACACAGCGTGTCTGTCTAGGCCTTCATCTTGGCCGGAATTCCAGGCTACTTTTAATAGATAAAATTATTAAGTGATTTTGTTTCTGCCAAGAAAATATTTTGTCATTTTAAAAAATTCCAACAAGAATAATCTTGCCTGAAAGGCATATTTTCTTGGTTATCTAGAGGTTTTATTTTAAAAAATAAGGCTAGTTTTTGGTGCCAGATGAAATATAATGTGAAATTAGTGCTTAGATATGGGGATAAAACTCAAGACAAAAACTAAATGCTCTAGAAAAAAGATAATCTCTGTTTGTTTTCAAATACTCGGGGCTGTAATTTGATAGCTCAAAGCTAAGAAAAAAATGGTGATAACACTCAGTAAGTCATGAATTGTTAACAGAACAATGTAATGATACATTCACCCCACTGGCTGGACATATTAGATTAAGAATTTGTTTATATAACTATTAGACTAATGGGTTAAGCATTAATAGAAATGTCATATTTGTACACTGTTCCCCCATCCTAGAGTCCCTGTTATCTGAGATGGAAACTAAAAATCTCATTTGATTCCTTCTCTCTTTTTAGAAAAAAAAACTCAGAAAAACATGTCAGAGTATAAAAACAAAGAAAAGAAATTATAAAAGTCAGTAGGTTTGATTATGAAAGTTGTCACATAGTGCAAGCCAATGTAACCAAGTTAAATATATATATTATACAGAATATACTTGTTATATGGACCCTTAATAGTTAATATTCTTAATAATCAAAATGCAATCACAAAGCAACAGGTAACAGAAAATTACCCCTAAAGAAAAGCAATCAAATGAATAGATACTTTGCAAAGGAAAAATAAAAATTTTCCAAGACCATCAAATCTTAATACAATCATAAGCTATATAACATTTCAGTCAATAACAGGCAGTCTGTGTGACACTAGTCCCCTAAGATTATAATAGTCCTAACAAATTCCTATTGCCTAATCAACATTGGAACCATCATGTCATTTTGAAATACATTACTCATGTGTTTGTAGTGATGCTGGTGTAAACAAATCTACTACCTGTCATGTAAGTATAGCACATACAATTATGTGCAGTACATAATACTTAATAATAATAAATGACTATGTTACTGGTTTATGTATTTCTATACTATACTTTTTATCATTTTTTTAGAGTATACTCTTCCTATTTATAAAAAGAATGTTTGCTGTAAAATAGCATGCTGTATTACACTGGCAGCAGTCTCATACATCTGGTGTTTACCACATCCCTTGATTGTATCATTTTCTCATGTGCCTGATTTAATCTTGTATTGTTATGTATAGTAATATGTGGTACAGGTTTGTAGCCTAGAAGCAGTAAGCCATCCCAGATAGCCTAAGTGTGTAGAAGGCTATACCATTAGGTTTGTGTAAGTGCATTCTATGATTTTCACAGAACAAAATCCCCCAACAATGCATTTCTCAGACTGCATATTTGTTGTTACACAGCACATGACTATTAATCAAGAAATGCAAGTCTTCTTCACTCATTGCCACACTCTTGTCCAACAGTTTCAAGCCAGCAATATTTGTCTGTTTTTGGCAAAGATTAATAATAATGATAATATCTAATTCTGGAGAAACTAGCATTCTAGGGGTATAAATATTCTTCAGAAAACTTGGCAATTTCAATTATAATCTTAACAAATGTACAAACTCTTTGTTATAGGAAGACTTCTCAGAGCCCCCAATTTTCCAGTCTTCCTGTGTACATATATGTCCAATCCCCTCCCACTGAGTGAGGGTGGGACTGTGAATATGGTGGTATAAACAGCATACCTGTGATTAAGCCACAGTATATGACAAAGGTGAAGAGATTTTGCAGTTACAACGAGGGTTGCTAATCAGTGGATTTTGAGTTAACCAAAAGGGAGATTATCCTTAATAGGCAGGACCTAATCAAGTGAGTCCTTTAACAAGGGGTCCGAAGTTAAGCGACCAGAAACAGCAACAGATATCCTCTTGTTGGCCTTCAAGAAACAAATTGTCATACGGTGAAGTTGGCCACATGGCAGAGAATGGTGGGTGACCTCTAGGAGATGAAAGTCAGTCCTACAACTACAAGAATCTTAATTCTGCCAACAGCATTGAGGTTGGAAAGGACCCTGTACCCCATGTGAGATGGTAGTCTTGATCGACACCTTGAAAGAAGCCTGCTGAGACCCAGAACAGAGCCCATCCCAGACTCCTGACCCACAGAAACAGTAAGATAATAAATGTTTATTGTTTGAAGCTGCAAAGTTCATGGTAATTTGTTTCATAACAATAGAAAAGTAATACATAATTTGAGTAACTGAGTCTAAACTTAGGAATTTATCCTGAGGTAATAACCAGATATTTAAAAAATATCTATGTATAAGGATGTTTATTTTAGCATCATTTATTGGTGAAAGTCTAGAAATATCCTAAAAATCCAACAATAATGGATCAATTAAGTACATTCTGAGAGAGTTCTTGTTCATTTTTCATCAAAGTTTCTCCAAGTATATTTTTCACAGCCATAGTGCATTGTCAAAATCAGAACATTTATGCTGGTTCAATACTATTAATCTATGTGCAGTGTCCTTATTTAATTGAGTATTGGATATTAATAAAGACTTTTTCTGTATATATTGAAATGAACAAGTGATCAGTTTTCTTTTCCCAGGATAAACCTCACTTAGTCATTGTGTGTAATCCTTATTGGTTTGCTAGTATCGTGTTAAAGAACTTTGTGTTTATACTATGTGAGATATTAGTCTACAGTTTTCATGTGATATCTTTGACTTTAATATTAGGGTAATACTGTCCCAATAAAATAACTTCAGGGTAGTACCTCTGTGCCTTGTTTTCTGAAAGTGTTTGAGTACTGTTGGTATTATGTTTTTCTTAAATGTCATCAGAGAATCCAACAGGCCCTGTCCTTTTATTTGTGGGAAGACTTTAAAATACTAATTAATTTTTTAAAATTGAGGTACAACCGGTATATAACATTATATAAATTTCAGGTGTACAACATTATAATTCAATATTTGTATAGACCTAACTTAATTTTTTATGTGATGTGGTAGGAAGAATTAGAAAATGGCTCCAATTTCCTGCTCCATAATGTACATGCTCTGCCCTTGGGTGCTGAGGGGAAATCTATGAATCTTATGGGATGCCATTTCTGTGACTAGGTCATGTTTATAATAAAGGCAAAGGTAAAGGGATATTAGAGACATCCCTTAGGATGTCTCAACTTAGTTGGCTTAGAGCTGAGGTCTCTAGTTGATTTAGAGTTTTAAAAAGGTAAACATGAATTAATTAGGTGAAAGCCCTTAAAAGAGGGCAAGAAGCCTTATTGAAGAGAACTTCTCTTGCCTTAAAGAATTGAACTTCTGTGTTGTGAGAGAAGCTGTGACAGAACCATGTGGCAGGGGACT
Source organism: Furipterus horrens (assembly GCF_987537825.1). Classification (NCBI taxonomy): domain Eukaryota; kingdom Metazoa; phylum Chordata; class Mammalia; order Chiroptera; family Furipteridae; genus Furipterus; species Furipterus horrens. The sequence goes on from NW_028327177.1 coordinate 48,477,327, forward strand.
TGAAACTGCCTCTAGGACTTAGGACCCAACAACAACAACAACAACAAAAAAGGCAACTTCTAGCTGACAGCCAGCAGGAAACTGGGGTACTCAGTCATGCAGTAGCAAGGAAACAAATTCTTTCAATAATCTTAATGAGCTGAGAAGCATATGTTTTTCTCAGTCAAGCCACCAAATGAAAACACATCCCAGCTGCCACTTTGACTGTAGCCTTGTGAGACTGAGCAGAGAACCCAGCTCAACTGTACCTGGACTCCTGACCTACAAAAACAGAGGAACTAAGGCATGTTGTTTTAAGATGATAATTTTGTGGTAATTTGTTACACAGCAATATAAAATAAACACACTTGGTATATAAATACATTCAGGTTTGCTATTTGTTCTTGAGAAAGATTTATTAATTTGTGTCTGGTTAGGAATTTTTTCATTTTATCTAAGTTGTCTAATTTTTTTTGTCATAAACTACTCAAAATGCTTCCTTATAATCTCTGGTATGGCCTGTATCATATCGTCTCTTTTATTCCCGATTTTGGCAATTTGTATAACCTCTTTTCCTTGTTAGTCATGATATCAATTTTGGTGGTATCTCAAAGAACCAACATTTGGGTTAATTAATTGGTGTGTTTGTGTTTCTGCTTTCTCTTTCATTGATTTCTTCTTTAATTTTTGTTATTTACTTCCTTCTGCTTAATTTGTTTTCATTCCATTTTTTTCTAACTTCTAAAAGTAGAAGCTTAGATTACAAAATTCAAGTATTTTTCTAATGTAAATATTTAAAGCTGCAATCTCCCCTCTAAGCAATGCTTTAGATGCATGCCATAAATTTTGATATTTTTATTTTGATTACATTTATTTTCTTTTGTAATTTTTTTCTTTAATCATAGGTTATGTGAAGTGTGCTACTGAATTTCTAAATATTTTGAGATTTCCTACTTTTTTGTTGTTAATTTCTAATTTAATTAACCTGTGGTTGAACATATTGTATTTGATTTCAACCTGTTTAAGTGTATTGAGACTCGTTTTATGGTCTATCATATAGCCTGTTATGAAAATGTTCCACATGCACTTGGAATTAATATGTATTCTATTGTTTGGGGTGTATTATTTTATATATTGAGCTAGGTTAAGTCAGTTAAAATCTTGTATATTATTATTTGTTGTCTAGTTTAGTTTTTTCTATCAGTTATTTCTATTAGAAGAGTGTTGTAATCTTCAACAATAATTATTGAATTTAATTATTTCTCCTTTCAATTAGGTCAATTTTGCTTATTCTTTGCCTCTTGTTACTTGAAAATACATTAATAATTTTATATTCCCTTGATTAATCAATCTTTTATCATTATGAAATATCCCTCTTAATGTCTGGAATATTTCTTTGCCTTAAAGACTATTTTTTTGTGATGTTAATATAGTCATACTTTAATGATTACTATCCACATGGGTCTAGTTTTTTCATCTTTATACTTTCAGCTTATTTGTGCAATATGTTTGTACATTTTGGAGCAGGAAATTGGAACCATTTTCTAATTCTTCTTATAAACATATTTTAGTAGGATCTTACTCTTTTGTCGAGTCTAACAATATCTTTCCTCTGAATAAAGCATCTACTCCATTAAGATTTAATATATTTATTGACATGGTTGGATTTCTACCTGCCACTTTAGTATTTGTTTTATAGTCTTGTATATTTTGTGTTCCTATTTCTTCTATACTAGCCTCTTTTGTGTTAAATAAATATTTCTTAAATGTTATGTTAATTTCTCTATTGACTTTTTGAATATTTTTTCAGTTATTTTCTTACTCTAAGGAATGACATGTGCACATTTAACTTATTACAGTTTATCTCCAGTTCTGCTGACTTAATTCCAGTAAAATATAGCAACTTTGCTAACAATATAAATTCATTTCTTTCCTCTTCGTTTGTGCTATTATATATATCTATTAAGTATAGTTATATATTTATGTATTGTATATATTAAATATAGCTATATATTTTGTCTAAATATGTTACATACTCAATAATAAAATTTTACAAGAATTAAAAAGTGTATTTATAAAGATATCAAGAAAAGAGTTTTAATTTACCTACCATATTTACCATTTTCAGTGCTCTTTATCTCTTCCTATGAATTTTCCTTTCTTCTGGAAACATTACATTAAGACTTAATGGCTTTCTTTATTACTAATAGGTCAGGTCTGCTAGTAATGCATTCTCTTGTTTGTTTTTTAATTTTATTTTTCAATTATAGTTTACATTTAATATTACTTTGTATTAGTTTCCAGTGTACAGTATAGTGGTAGACAATCATATACTTTACAAAGTGTTCCCTCTAATATTTCCAGTACCTGCCTAGCACCATACATAGCTGCTAAAATATTATTGACTATATTCCTTATGCTGTACTTTACAACCCTGTGAATGTTTTGTAGCTACCAATTTGTACTTCTTAATCCTTTCACCTTTTCCACCTAATCTCTCAACCCCTTTTCTCTGATAATCATTACTCTGTTCTCTGTATCTATGAGTCTGTTTTAATTTTGCTTGTTCATTTATTTTGTTCTTTAGATTCCACATATAAGTGAAATAATGTGGTATTTGTGTTTCTCTGACTCACTAATTTTACTTAGCATAATGCCCTCTAGGTCCAACCATGCCATTGCAAATGGTAAGATTTCATTATTTTTTATGGTTCAGTAATATTCCATTATACATATGTACCATAACTTGCATTCTCTTGGCTTCTGTTTACCTAGGAATGTGTATATTTGCTTTATTTTTTGAAGAATAGTTTTTTGGATTTTTTTTTTGGATGCAGAATTCTTGACTGATAGATTTTTTAAAAATCAGTCCTTGAATATGTCATTCTACTGCCTCTGGCCTTCATTGTTTCTAGTAATAAGTCTGTTATCAATAATATTATTTCACTGTACATAATAAGTCATTAATGCTATGAGCAAGACACTGAGCATGCTTAGTCTTTGGCCTCTTCCTATTTCATGATACAAAGCTCCAGCATGTTAGATTGATCACTTACATTTCAGTTGTTTATTGCTGTGTGGGCCATATGGAGTCCCAATAAGAGAAAAATATATAAAAGATGCTAGTTAACAAGCCCTTCTTCTGGAGCCTATTCCCCAAACCACAATCTTTTCACTGATTAAAACCATTGCCTTTATGAGCTAGATGTTACACATATTAATAGATTTTGGTTTAATTAATCAAATTCTGGTACCATGGAATGGAGCATTGTCCCATACTCCAAAATGTTGTGGGTTCGATACCTGATCAGGGCACATACCTAGTTGCATGTGCAATCCCTGATTGGAGCTCATACAGGATGCAGCGAATCAATGCTTCTCTCTTACATCAAAGTTTCCCTTTCTCTTTTTCTCTCTTTCCCTTCCTTTCTCTCTAAAATCAATAAAAATATCCTTGGGTGAGGATTAAAAAAAGATCCTTTCAACCAGTGACTTGTAAAGAAATATTTAAATTTTCAAGACCAAGTTTTATTTTACACAAAATGGTTTTCAACTCTGACTGTGCATTGGACACATTACATCTCATTCTCTGGCTAGAAGTCCAGGTGTATGAGAAGATGAGCACTTTATTGACACTCTCTTTTTCCAGAACAGTGACTATTTTATATGAATAAAAAGAAGTTTAATAAATTGTCTGATCATGCCAGACATATGAATAGGATGAGATAAAGCTTACAAAAGGAAACCAATTTCTTCCAAACCAAAAATACACTGAAAAAAGAAAGAAATTGAAAAATCATACAGGTTTGCCTGTTCCTACTTTTACTGTTATTTTTAGCAAAATTGACAGGCAACTTGCCTACCAGGGAGCTTTGTAATCACAGCTGACTTAATCTCAGGAGTGAGAGTGGCTGCTGGGTGTTGTCCACTTGCTGACTTATATCCTACCAAGAGTATTTGACAGACAGGCAGGTGCCATTTACTATGAGAGGTATATGGTACCCTCCTTCAACATGAATAGTTTAATAAGCCAAGCATCAAAGAGGAGTTAAGAAATCTCAAACTCCCCAGTCTTAGACTCCCAATTTTCCTGCTAGAAAGAAAACACAGATGAAAATGTAAAGTGTTTTGGGTATCTCTGATGATCCCACAGATTAGAAAAGGTCTCAAGAAAGCTTGCTTGAATTTCATTGCAAGCTGCAGAATGACTGCTGGTAACAATCAGTTTCTTTTCTGTACAGGAATACCTGTGAGGCTGTCTTTTTGAGAGAAGAGGATGGATGCTATTTCACTGCACTCAAACTCTCAATGAGAGAATAATGATAAGGATAGATAGTAAGACTAATACAGCAGTGGAAAATAGTCAAAAGTCTTGTCCGGTGAAGTCTCGGCCTCCACCCCGTGCTGTTTTTTTCATCCTTCTTTCCTTCCTTCCTTCCTTCTTTTCTCTCTCTCTCTCTCTCTCAGTCAACCTTCTTGGAAAACTATCTGCATTTGCTAATTTCACTTTCTCCCCTCTCCACCCATGACAAGAACACAGAGGGTAAGAGAGCATCATTTATCTTCCATGACTTCAAAGTTGGAACGATGCACAGATTTGGCTTGCACTGTGCATCTGATTTAGGTCATATCTTCTTTCCACTCTTGTCACATAAATTGATTTCTAATATTTTTTGTGTTCTCTGGCTTTTTAACTATTAGCACATTCTTAGGATTCATTTTTATTGTCTCATAATTGGCAGAATGTACAGATTCTGTTCAGAAAAATTGTCCACATAAGTCTCTATCTGTATATTCTTATTGCTAGGAGCTTTATTCTCTATTTCAATCTTTGCTTTATTTTTTTAATTAAAAAAGCTATATCTATTAAAAATTGGGTGATATATAACACTGAATCTCTTCTCTTGGGTTAATGGAAAATATATTTTTTTCCTATCCAATTTTTCACAACAGAAGGATTGAGTTTTTTTTACCATAAATATAGAAATGGGTTGTACCGTATACTTTCCTGTAAGAGTCTGCTTTCTGGAGACTCACTGTCTCTCACTTTGTAAGTGTTAACTGATCGAACAGGCAGCCATTTCCTTGGATAGTTGGAGGGATCTCTTCCAGAAGGCACTACCAGGCAAAAGGCTTGGTTGTCACTGAATGAGGTATTGGTTTCATGGGGTTACTCAAAGTTACTGTCCCCACAACTTTATTGTACAAGCTCATTGCAATGGAATTACTAATACTTATCTCTTGCTGAAATTGGTGAGTTAAAACATGTTTGTTATACTCTAGCTCTTGGAAAATCTCCCAGTGCCAAAGTTCTGGAGAAACTGCTAAGCCTGCTAAGGTCAGGCCCTACCAATTCACTGTAGCATCTACACAGTAGTCCCAAGATCAGTTTGCACTGGGCCAGGTATCTCCCTGTGATGGATAAGCTGGGATTTAGAATAGCTTTCATCTGTATTCATAGGACTAAAGTTGTAGATTTGGGGTGGGGGGTGATCCAGGCATTGGGGTGTGGGGAAAGAGGAGGACAAAGTTCAGAAACACTGAGGTTGCAGATTGAGGACAATAATCTTCTGTTGGCTCACTGGATTGTTCAGCTCTTTACACAGAAATGTTTCAGAGCCCCAGACAACACAAGGAGAATTTCCTCTGGAAGATTTCCTTGAGCATGCAAGTGGAGGCCTTTCCTATAGGGCACTTGGGTTGACATCGCAGGCACATGATGGCAGCCTATTTAGCAAAGTTTGTATTGAGCATCTGTGCCTGTGAATAAGAATATCTGCAATAACATAATTTCTCCTCTTATTGTGGGAACAGTTACTCTTGTAATTGTCTTTTTCTTTTTATCAAAGGCTTTAGTGTGTATTGGGAGAGGAACAGACCATGTCTTTGGGCTTGACTAGGAGCAATCATGCCTAATCAGCAGGCTAAGTTCTAATCTTCCTCCCAGCCAGCACATGCTCTGAGAAACCACTTTCTTTGTGTTCATTGTCCAAAAAATTCACCCTAGAAGATGTAACTTCAGGCAAAAAGTTGAATCCATGACAACTAGGCTGTTTATTTAAGGGAGGAAATATTTAGAAAGTCTTCCTTAGTTCTGTAAGGGTCTCATATTAATAAGGCAGATATATCCATATAGTCACTTTACATAAAATTAAAGGTATATGACCTGAATAGGAATTGAACCTGCAAACTTTCATTGTACAGGATGACACTCTAACCAAGTGAGCCACACCAGCCATGGCTCTCTTGTATAAACATTAGAGTTAGCTTTTATACATACAAAACCCAACAGGATATTTGATTGAAATGACATTATATCTATATATCAATATGGGGATATATATCAAATCTTTCCACATGGATTTCTCTCTAGTTGTTGTCTTTTAATATTTTTGAAATCAGATTCTTAATTTTTAGATAAAATTCTTACAATTATTTTAACTCTGTTTCTAGGTATGATATACTTTTTTTTCTGCTTTGAATACATACTTTTTTTAAAGAAAATAATTTCCTTGTGATATAAATTCTTAAGATAATATAGTTTTATACAGTGAAATGAAAATGAAAAAGATAGGTTAAAGAGTAGGGGTTGGCAACTATTTTAGACACTATTCATAGATACAGGTCAGAGATGGGAGATGCAAATGTTGGGTGAAATCATTAGGCAGGGGCCCCAAATGCCCTTGAAGGACAGATGAGCAGGAGGGAGGGCTTTCCAGGCAAAGGTCCAGGACAGAGATAAATATGGGTGTGTAGGAACAGGGAGGAGAGAAAGAGGCAGAACAGGAAGGGGAAGGGCTAGCCTGTTTGCTCTGGGGAATAATAAGGAATTAGTTCTATAGAACTTGATTTTCTAACTATTGTTGCTGAAGGGAAATATAACTGAATTATTTTATATGTTTCTCATATAATCATCAATTTTCCTGGACTATGAGTAACAAATAACTTGCCCATAGATTTTTAAAAATGTGAGTGATCATAAATTTGCAATTATACAGTGTTGTATTTCTTAGTCTTATATCATTGAACATGATTTTTGCTGTGAAAGTTTTTTTTTTCATCACTGATGATTGTTAAATTTTATCAATGGTTTTTCTGCATCTATTTAAATGGACTACTATTCAGCCATAGAAAAGATAAAATATTGCCATTTGTGACAACATGGATGGATCTTGAGAGTATTATGCTAAATGAAATAAGTCAAACAGAAAAGGACAAAAACTATGTGATTTTACTCACTGAGGGACATAGAAAAGAAACTTATTAACAAACCAACTAACAAAGAAACAACTTATAAATACAGACAACAGAAAGGTTGTTACAGGAGGGAAAAGGAGGTACCGGGAAGACAAAGAGGATAAAAGAGGTCAAATTTATGGTGACAAAGGTAAACCAGAGAATTCAAATGGTGAGTACATAATAGCATATACAGATGTCATATAATAAAGTTGTATATCTGGAATTTATATAATATTATTAACCAATATTACTCTATTAAATTTAATTAAAAATTAAACAAATACTGTTTTTCCAATATTCTATATACTTCTTCATTTTTTTGTCTAATTAATCTACTATTTATTGAGAACTGTGTTAAAAGTCTGCTTTGATGCTGGATTTGTCAATTTCTTCTATTGTGAAAATCTTTGGCTTTTATTACTTTTAGTATATTATTAAATACCTATAAGTGTAAAACTACTGACTAGGTTATTTGCTTATTTTTAATTGTAATTACCTCTATTGCTATGTGTTTTACTTTGAAGTTTCCATTTTTTTCTGATAATTGAATAATTTGAATTGAATAGTTTTACTCTTTTATATTTTTGAGTCACTAAATTCAAAGAGTGTCTTTTCTGTAGGAAGAGTCTTCAAATTATGAGTTTTAAGTGCTAAGTATAGTTCTTATTACAATCATTGTTATTTTCAATATACTTATATTTATCTCTACCATATAATTTATGGTATATATTTGCCCTATTCTTTTAGTCTCTCTTATTTTCTGCTTTACTTGCCAGCATTTTGATTGATTAACATTTCTCTCATAATTCTATTTTTCTTGCTACTAGTTTGGAAGGTATTTGTATTTTTTAAAAGGTGGTTTCCTTAGAAACTTTAACATACTTTATTCCCCAAAAATCTAAATCAGAATCTTTGCCCTCCTCTCAAATAATTCCTAGACCATAACTTTTAATTCTGATCACCATGTCTGGATTTAAATGCTCTCACTTTTTCCAGGATTTTAATTCTATCTCGAAATCAAAAATCACCTAAATTAAACATTGTTTTATTGTTTAATATTATCACAGTTTGCATAGATTTACCTACACAGTGATTCCTTCTTCAACCCCTGTCCATTCATTCATTCATCTTACCTTTTGTTTGTGAAACAATTCTTGTTCTTCTTGAAGTTCCACTTTTAGTGAAGGTCTGTTGGTATTAAATTTTCTGTTTTGTTGTTACGAACATTCTTCATTAAGTCCCCATATCAAAGTACACTTTCACTGGATATACACATCTAGGTTGACAGTTTTTTTTCCTTCAAACTTTAGAGAGAGTCTAACATTATCTGGCTCCCATTTCTGTTCTTGAGAGCTCAGCTGTCAGTCTAAAATGAACTTCTTTGTAAGTAATGTGTCTTTGTTATCCTCTCCCTACCGCATACCTACTTTTATATTCTATCTTTGTTTCTTGGTGTTCTGGAGCTTCACTATGTTGTTTCTCTTTGGGGATTCACTTTAATTCATTCTACTTAAAATTAATTGTTAAGCTTCTTAAATATAAAGATAGACATATTTAATCTATCTTGGAAAATTCTCCATCATTATCTCTTCACATATCACTTATCCCTACTTCTCTTTAGTTTATTCTTTTGGAACTGCAATTAAATATATGGTAACCCTTTTTCATACTCCATGTGCTACACATGCTAACATTAAAAAATATTTCCCATGTCTTTGTCTCTTTGTGCTGCATTTCTTCAGATTTCTTTCTTATTTCACCAATTGCTTTTTTGGGGGGAGAGTTATCTAATATGCTGCTTAAGCCATCCATTAAAATTTTAACTTTAATTTTTTTAAATGTTGCACTTCTACACATTCTGTTTGGCTCTTCTCTACCTGATTGTCTCTTGTTTCTGCACACTGCTTTCATTTCTTTGAAAATATTAAAGCTACTTATTTTGTATTTTGACTCTGATAATTCCAATAGCTGCTCACTTACAGGTCTCTTTCTGTGAACTTCTGGCTCTCACTCAGGGTGGCTTATTTCCTTGTATGTTAAGAGAAATTTGGCTGGAAGTGAGCTTATGTTCCCTGGGACTTTGTGTGTGGAGATTATTTGAGGCATTAATTTAAAGTGTATTGTTTCTTTATGACAAATGCTTGGAGGAAAAAAAATTATCCATCTCACTTTTAATTAAATTTTTGGATTGAAGATTTTTGTGTCCCACAGGTAATGAATTTTAAGACAAACATCCATATCAGAGTGAGCAGGTGGTTGGAATTTCTTATAGGAGACATTTCAATCTTATTTGCTTTTCTGCTCAATGTCTAGGCTGAGCCATGCCAGTTACCCTATGCAAGATCATTTCCTCCATTTCCCACTTCCTCTCCCCTCTGATTTCTTACACTTTGTAGTTCTGGTTTTACATGGGGATCTCTGATTGGTCCTCTTCACTACTTGGGCTCATTAAAATTCAGGTTCTCTGCAACTGGAAAGGAGCAGATGTTCTTAGACTAAAACCTGGCTTCATACTTACTGTTCTGGATTATGCTTTCCTGTTGTTTGTAGCCTCTCTTTTCCTTATATTCCTGCCAATTCAAATATGCCTCAGTATTTTAAAATACAGTTTATACAACATTTTATGAGTTTATGTCCAGAGGGTTTTCTTTATTTATATAATTGGACATATTACTTAGCATAGAAGACCATTGATCTCTTCTTCAAATAGATTTGGGCAGGCTCATTTCTTGGCACATTCTTTGATAAGCTTCTTTCTTTTTTATCTTCCCTTTGTGTTTTGCTTCCTATTTCCATATTTTATTCACCTTTAGGCCAGTAAGGAGCCTGTGCTTAGTCACTGCTCTCTGAATATATACAAGGTGTTTGGTGCATTGCTTCAGATGTTCCCCTTTGAATTGAGTTCAGACCTAAGTTAACTTTTTAAATCTGCTAATATGCCCCTAGTGTCTCACTCACTGAGTCATTCTGGATCCAAGTTCTTTTTCCCTTCAGCTGCTCTGGCTATCACATCTCCTCTCATGATTATACCTAGGGCCTCTTCAGTTTTAACCCATTAATTTTGTGTGTCTGCTCTTTCTTAGTTTCTTTAAAGAAGATCCCATGATTCTTCACATTTTTGCTTCATTGCTCTTTGTTACTCACTTAACATTTCCTTTAAAAAATTTCTCATTTCTATTGTTGACACATCTAAATCACCAATCAGGCCTGTCAGTAAACCATATGCAAAGCAATTCTTAGTCATGAATTTTTAATAAACATTTATCTCTTATTTGTTAACTTGGCTTGGGTATTCTCTATATGCTTTAATCACTATATATCATTTATCTCATTTTAATGCCCCCAACTATCCCAATAAGCAGGTACTATTTAAAATCCCCATTTTGTAGATGAGGAAATGGAAACATATACCCGTTAACTAACATGCCTTCACCTTATTGTTATTGAATAGTTCAGATGGATTTGACCTACGCAGCCTTTCAATAAATAAAACAGGGTATGTAGTAATTAGCATTGTCTGTGTCACATAGTAGGTACCCAACAAATATTTGTTACTCCAAGTTATATGACTCATATTCTCAACTCCACATGATTTGGGTGGACTGTTAGGATTTCTTTATAGTAAGGCTCTAAAATCACCATGTAGGTAGCTGGGAACCTAATTACATAAGGGATGCTTTGAATTCATGTAATAAACCCTTGAGATTAGATCAGAATCCCTAGACCATCAGCTGTATTGCTACTTAATCCTGATTCAAAAATCACACATAAACTTCTAAATCTGATTTGGGCTAGAAATCTCCCTCCTTAATATAACAGATTGAATAAGCTTCTTGCTAAAATCATTTCTTGATTCAGGTTGAATATCAGTATCTTGCTATCAATACCTCATGCACAACTTAATTCCTTCACACTTTTTGTTTTTACTATGAAGAACACGTATTCTATCTTCAATCCTTGTGCTAAATTCTAAGCAGGAACAGCAGATTTAATAACTTCTGTAACAAAGATTTCCTTTTCTTGTTTAGGGAACTAGATATGGCAGAAATAGAAATGAGAGTAATGAAAAATTCTGAGCATGGAAGTGTGTGCCTGAGAGCCCTTTCAGAGTGCACAGATCCCAGGCTCAGATGATCTAGCAGCTTGAAGGGTGCATACACATACGTCCACCACCTTTACTTTGTGGAGTGGGAAATGGAGGCTTGGAGAAGAGAAGTGATTTGCATGGTAGTCACCCCTGAAACCTGTGTATGTTGTCACAGAAGCACGAGACTGAGCCATTTCTTTCCTTTGTGTGTGGTTTAGAACAGAGAATATTTATTTGACTTAATTATTTTTATAAACAGCTTAACAACTGAATGTGACTGCATTACAAACTGTGTATTATTTCTATTTGTCATATGAAGACTGTAGTATCCATGTTTTTAAAATTTGTCCTGCAGGATGAAGATCTACAAGAGATAGAGGATTTAGCACAAAAAATGAGACTCAGTTTAGCTAGTTTTCTGATCATGTGATTGTAAATGACAATCTGCAAGGTGAAAGTGCCCAGTTGTCTGCAGTTCAGAAGGCTTAGAAGGTGCCTCAGTGGGGGCCAGAAACATGGATTTTCTCTGATGCTGTCTTAACGAGGTCTTCTGCTTGATGCTAGAGTTTTAACAATGTTCCCGATTACAGAGATCTGGAACACCTGCTGGAATCTAAAATAGTATTTGATCCATTATATGCATTATGCATGCAACTTTAAAAGGGCTGCAATTTATCAAAAATCTTATTTTTTAAAATTATTTATTTTATGATTAGGTAAAGTTGCCTATTTGGGTTTTAGGGAAAATGTTTTCCTACATCACATAAAGCAGTGGTAGGAATATGAGCAATATTAAGGACCAAGCCACTTCTGATGTGATGTACTTGGCAAAAAATTATGAATGTGTGAGGTTGGAGGTCATTAGACTATGGGGACAAAGTATTCTTTCAATTATAAGAAAAAGCGGGACACAAGGAAGCCAAAATGTCTTTCCAAAATAATGGAAAAAGACTTCTGAGGTAAAATTTGAGCACATCTCAGGAATTTTCCAGGATAAACTTCAACTTTCATATAACACCATTCTAATTTGGCTGTGGTAAATATAGGCTTCTGATCAGAAACTTGTCAAATAGATTTATTTTTAAATCCCTCTTTACTTAAAAGGACATCTTCAGACTATTCTTAGCAGAGCTGTAACATCAGTGACACACTCATTTCTTAACTGCAGCAATAAAGAACTGTAAAGGGTTAAATTTTGGTTGGCTAAATATTGTTATTAAAAATGGAGGCACTGTAAAGTAAAGCACCTAGGCATTCTGTGGGAATGAAGAAAGTGCTAATTTGTCTTAATAAGAAAAATGTTTCTGATTGAATCTATCATATGGTTCATTAAAAACCCAATCCATAAAATGGCTTGTACATTAAAGATTAACATAGACATAATAGATTTGCACATGTAAGAAAGATTGTGTACTTGATAAATATGTAGCACTTGACAAAATTATGCTGCAATAAAAAGTGATTTGTAACAGGGCAGCTTGTTTTTGGCAGCTCAGTGTGAAGATAATTTTGCAAGATGTTACTACAGAATGTCCTTAAACAGAACACTAGCAGCCCTTTGAGGATCAGCTGGAGGGTACAAGGGCAGATAGATAACTTATTTCTAAGTGTATATTTTAAGTGGGGTTGAAAAGTTAGGACCCCTGCTAGGTGTAGCCATTGGTAAAACTACAAAATGAGCAAAATTTACATTGTAAGTTCCTTTCCTTCTGCTGCAGTCATGTGCCAGAGTCTTTCTGCTACTCTGCAACCCACGCTGAGGGGACTCTCAGAGTTCAAGAAGTGCCCTAAACTTTAAATCTGTCTCCTTTCCTCTCATCATAGGTGCTTTCCTCTATTGCACTCAATTCTAAGGAAGGAAACCCCCTCCTCTGTCTAGGGCACAACAGGTAATAATGAGCTGGTAATTCAAACTAATCCTAGTTAATGAGTCATCAAACAATGATATTAACCCTATAAATGGACTGAATGTTTTAGCCCATATAAAAATCTACACATCTTCTGAAAGTCCCAAACATGTGGCACTAATGTTAGGATTGGTCCACACTCAGTAAGACTGATGGAGACATGTTTTGACCAGCTAAGACTTCTGGTACCATTGCGTGTATGAATAGCTCTGTGTTCAAAAGCATGAACGTTCCTTGGACTTTTACAAGTGCCTGTAAGCATGCTTAGGTGTGTGTGTAGTAAATTCATTAATTTTTGTGGTATAAGAAGTTATATGATAGGCTGCAGGGTGAACTACACTTTGCATGTCATGAAAGAGAAAGATGGCCATGTGGTCTTGCCCCCATATTGTCTTTGAAATCAGGCAAGGTCAACTTTGGGGCTTAAATAGGTAGGCACAGTATAACTGTGCAAAATATTTTCAAATTAAACTACCCTTCAATTAAACAAACAAAAAGCAGTTATTTAGAAACTCAGTGGGGTTAATCTTTACCACAATGAGTGGGTGGATATCCCATTACCATGAGCAGATTTATACATGTAAGTCCAATAGATCCACAGGACACTGTCTGCAAACATTGTATGGTGAATAACGATACAACTAAATCTTAGGACTGTTTGTTCTGTGCACATAATGAGGTGTAGCTTCTGTCTTCACATCACCAATCCCATGATGGAATCATGGCTTGCATGCTATGATTGGATTTTGCCCAATTAACTAATATCTAAACAGTCTTTTTTTTTTTTAATGTGTTTTATTGATTATAATGTTACATTTGTCCCAATTTCCCTTCCCTCTTCTCCTCTCCACCCGGTGGCCCCCCTCCCTCCAGTTGTCCCCCCCTTTTAGACCATGTCCATTAGTTGTGCATGAAGTTCTTCTCAACCTGTCTATTCCATTCCCTCCTACCATGCTCCTTAATTCCTATATCATCTCCCTCCCTCTCCCCCTTCCCCCTCCCTGCTGACCTCCCCCCAATATGCTCCCCATACCTATAGTTCTTTTTCCACTCTCGTTGCCTGTTTAATTTGCCTTTGTTTCAATTCCCTAGCTTCTGTTGTTGTTTCTTGTAATGCAGTTTTCATTTTAGTGTTCATAGTTTTGATCCTCCTTTTCCTAAACCAGTCCCTTTAACATCTCATATAACAGTGGTTTGGATCTAATGAACTCTTTCAGTTTTATTTTGTCCTGGAAACACTTTCTCTGCCCTTCTATTCTGAATGACAATTTCGCTGGATAGAGTATTCGTGGTTATAGGTTTTGGATTTTCATTCCTTTGAATATTTCTTGCCAGTCCCTTCTTGCCTGCAGGGTCTCCCTTGAGAAGTCAGCTGATAGTCTAATTGGGACCCCTTTGTACATGATTCTTTTCTTCTCTCTTGCTGCTTTTAAGATTCTCTCTTTAACTTTTGACATTTTGATTATAATGTGTCTTGGAGTGGTTCTCCCTGGGTCCAGTTTTTTTGGAACTCTCTGTGCTTCCTGGACCTGTAAGTCTATTTCCTTCCCCAAGTTTGGGAAGTTCTGCTTTATTATATTTTCACTTAATTTTTCAATTTCTAGTTCATCTTCTTCGCCCTCTGGCAAACCAGTGATTCTTATGTTGGGCCTTTTATAGCTGTCCCAGAGGTTTCTGATCCTCTCATCATTTTCCTTGCTTCCCGTTTTTTTTCTCTGCACTGGTTGACTGTTTGTTCCTTCTTTGTGTTCTGGTTTGTTGATTTGAACTCTGGATTTTATTTCCTCACCATCTGTCTCGTATGTGGTTTTGTTCCTTTCAGTATGAGTGTTTTTTCGATTCTTTCTCATCTTTTTCCAGATCTTTTGTTAATTCTGTAAGCCACCTGATAACAATGGCCCTGAACTGAGCCTCTGACAGGTTTCTTATTTGTTCATCTGTCAGATTCTTCATCTGTTGCCTGGTGAGCTGCGCCACTGGGATTTCTATAGTTGTCTGCCTCATTTTGACAGATGCGTTTTGTTTTCTTGGGCCGCCTATAGGGGGCAGTGCCTGTGTACTCGTCACAACCCAGCGACCGGCGCCGATCCGCAACCTTTCTCGCCGGCGCTTTGTCGTCACTGCCCAGCGACCAGTGGCGATCTGCAACCTATTTCACAGCCCTGTGGCGCTTTGTGTGGGGGCGGGGGTCCAAGATGGATTCACACAGTTATTCAGCTAGGAGACCGGGATCCGTCCTCCCGCCCCCTGGGCCTCACTGTTCCAGGTGATGTGGTGGCTGCTTCTCCCAGCTTTGGGGTCGCGAGCTGCCGGGGTTTGACTGCAGCCGGGATTGTCCTCCCTGCCGCTGGGATTGTTCTCCCTGCCGCTGTCCCTGGTGCAACCGCAAACAGCACCACCCACTTTCGCTCTTCCTACCGGCCCAAAGGGCGCCGCTGGTTTATAACTTCATACGTTGGGCTTCCGTGTAGTTTTATTTTCTGGAATTTCTAGTTATCTTTTGTTTTGAAGTAGTTGTATTCCTCTCTAGTTGTAGAGGGAGGCTGAGCATGTCCGTCTAAGCCTCCATCTTGGCCGGAAGTCAACAGTCTTTTAAAAAAAAGTATGCTTGATTAATTATGCTATTACAGTTGTCCCAATATTTTCCCCTTTGCACTCCTCCACCCAGTATCTCCTTTTCCTCCAGTAATCCCCCCACCTTAGTTCATGTCCATTGGTCATGCATATAAGTTCTCTGGCTTCTCCATTGACTTTACTATTCTTAACATCCCCCTGACTAATTTATAATTACCAGTTATGCTTCTTGATTTCTGCACCATTTCCCCATTTCTCCCCCTTCTCCCTTCCCTCTGATAACCCTCCATAGGATCTTCATATCTATGGTTCTGTTCCTATTCTAGTTGTTTGCTTAATTTGTTATTGCTTTTTAGATCCATTTGTTGATAGTTGTGAGTTTGTTGTCATTTTGATATTGTTTTGACTTTCTTTTTTTTAAAAATATGTCCTTTTAACATTTAATATATTAAGGGCTTGGTGATGATGAACTCTTTTAGTTTCATCTTGTCTGGAAAGCACTTTATCTGCCCTTCCATTCTAAATGATAGCTTTGCTGGATAGAGTAATCTTGCTTGTAGGACCTTGCTTTTCATCACTTTGAGTATTTGTTGCCAGTCCCTTCTTACCTGCAAGTTTCTTTTGAGAAATCAGCTGACAGTCTTATGGGAACTTGTTTGTAGGTAACTCTTTTTTTCTCTTGCTGCTTTTAAAATTCTCTCTTTATCTTTAAGCTTTAGCATTTTAATTATGATGTGTCTAGGTGTGGTCCTCTTTGGGTCTAACTTATTTGGGACGCTCTGTGCTTCCTGGACTTGTATGTCTATTTCCTTCACCAAATTAGGGAAGTTTTCCTTCATTATTCTTTCAAATAAATTTTCAATTTCTTGCTCTTCTTCTCCTTCTGGCATCCCTATGATTCAGATGCTGGTACAATTAAAGTTTTCCCAGAGGTTCATAATCCTCTCCTCATTTTTTCAGTTCTTGTTTCTTCATTCTGTACTAGGTGACTGTTTATTTCTTGCTTATGTTCCAAATTGTTGATTTGAACCCCAGCTTCCTTCAGTCCCCCATTGCCTTTGTGTGGCTTTTTCTTTTCTTTTTTTAATAATGCTTTATTGATTATGCTGTTACAGTTATCCCAATTTCTTTTCCCTTTGTTCCCCTCCACCCAGTGACACCCCTCCCTCCAGTTGTCCCCCATCCTTAGTGCATGCCCATTGGTTGTGCATATAGTTCTTCTCAACATCTTCCTGTCTACTCCTTTCCCTCCTACTATGCTTCTTAATTCCTGTACCATCTCCCTCCCTTTTCCCCTTACCTTTCCCCACTGACCTCCCCCCAAAATGTTCCCCATACCTATAAATCTTTTTCCACTCTCATTGCCTACTTAGTTTGTCTTTGTTTTGGTTCCCTAGCTTCTGTTGTTGACTGTTGTGATACAGTTTTCATTTTACTGTTCATAGTTTTGATCCTCTTCCTCCTAAACAAGTCCCTTTAACATTTCATATAACAGTGGTTTGGATCTGATGAACTCCTTCAGTTTTACTTTGTCCTGGAAGCACTTCCTCTGCCTTTCTATTCTGAATGGCAGCTTCACTGGATAGAGCAATCGTGGTTGTAGGTTTTTGCTTTTCATTTCTTTGAATATTTCTTGCCAGTTCCTTCTTGCCTGCAGAGTTTCTTTTGAGAAATCAGCTGACAGTCTTATTGGAACCCCTTTGTATGTAATTCTCTTCTCCTCTCTTGTTGCTTTTAAGATTCTCTCTTTATCCTTAATTTTTGACATTTTGATTATAATGTGCCTTGGCGTGGTCTTCCCTGGGTCTAGTTGTTTTGGAACTCTCTGTGCTTCCTGGACCTGTAAGTCTATTACTTTCCCCAAGTTAGGGAAGTTCTGCCTCATTGTTTTTTCACATAATTTTTCCATTTCTTGTTCTTCTTCTTCACCTTTTGGCCACCCTATGATTTGGATGTTGGCCCGCTTATAGCTGCCTGATAAGTTTCTGAGCCTCTCCTCATTTTCCTCACTTCTTGTTCTCTGTTTCTGTACTGGTTGACTGTTGTTCCTTCCCTATGTTCTGATTTGTTGATTTGATCCCTGGTTTTCTTTCCCTCACCACTAGTTTCATATGTGTTTTTATTCATTTCAGCAGGACTAGCCTTCATTCCTTCCCTGTCTTGTTTAAGATCTGCTGTTAGGTCTGTAACTGCTTTTATAACCAAAGCTCTGAACTGTGCCTCAGAAAGATTTCCTGTCTGCTGCTTTGTTAGATTAGAAATTTGCTCTCTGGTCAGCTGCATCACCAGGATCTCTATCATGATCCCTGTCATCCTGACAGTTTTGTGTTTACCTCTTCTTCCTGGGTGGGGCTGTCACACTTCCTACGCTATAGGGGGCAGAGCCCTGTGCCCTCATCACTACTGGGCAACCCTTCTCACCACACTGTGGTGCTTTGTGTGGGGGTGGGGGGTCCAAGGTCGATTCCTGCTGTTCGCTCTCCACTGAGAGACTGGGAGCCCCCTCCTCCATCCCCATGCCCTCTAGCCCTCACAGTCTGAGGCAATGGGAGTCTGGTCTGCAGCCAGAGGTGCTCCCCAGGTGCTTCTTGCCTCTCCTTAAATATGGGTGTCTGTGCTTACTGCTATCCCACTGCTGTCACTGCAGCTGCTGCCACCAGCAGAGTTTCACCTCCACACCTCAGCTTCACCCCTCCTGCCCATCCAGACAAGCACCATTTCTTTATAACCTCATACATTAGACTTCCATGTAGCTTTATTTTCTGGAACTTCTGGTTATTTTTGGTTTTGCGGTAGTTATATTTTTTCTTGGCCAGAAGTTCTTTATGAATACTTTTTAAATCAGACTTTATTTTGAGGTAATTGTATGTTCACATGCAGTTGTAAGAAATACTACACAGAGATTCCGTAGGCCCTTTACTCAGTCTCCCCCAATGGTAACATTTACAAAACTGTACATAGTTCAAATCATGACATTGATACAATCAAGATGTGCAACAACTTCATTAACATTAGTTTCCTCATATTATCCTTTTATGGTTATATCCTCTTTCCTCTCTCTCTGTACCCCCTCCTTGGCCACAGGCCGCCACTGCTGTGTCCTTCATTTGGATGAGCTTCGCAATTCAAGGATGTTATGTAAATGGAATTATATATTTGTTTAGTTATTCATGTATTAAAGGAAATCTGGGTTTTTGAGTATTTTGAAGAAAGCTGTTATAAAATCTGTATATAGCTTTTCCTGTGAACATAGTTTTCCTTTATCTAGGATAAATGCTCAGGAGTGCAATTACAGGGTATGAGATTAATGTAATTAGCTTTTTAAGAAATTGCAAAACTGTTTTCTAGAGTAATTGTACCATTTTAATTTCCACAGGCAGTGTATGTGGGATCCAGTTTCTGGTTATTCTTATCAGTATTTGGTGTAATCACTATTGTTTATTTTACCATTATGATAGGAATATAGTAATATCTCACTGTGGTTTTAAGTTATATTTTTCTAATGGCCAATGATGCTGAACTTTTCATGTGCTTATTTGCCATTTATACATATATTTCTTTGGCAAAATGCTCTTTATGTCTTTGCCCATGACTTAGATGGGTTGCTTTACACTGCTGATTTTTGAGTTCCTAGACACTAACTCTTTGTCGGATATGTGGTTTGCAAATATCTTCTCCCAGTCTTTAGCTTCTGTTTTTATTCCCTTACCAGGGTCTTCCACAGAGCAAAATTTTTACTTTTGATGAAGTCTAATTTATTAATTTTAATGGATTTTCTTTTGGTGTTGCCTAAAAATTATTTGCCTATCTCTAAATCTCAAAGGTTTTCATCTGTATTTTTTCTAAAGGTTTTGTATTTTGCATTATAAATTTAAGTCTATGATCCATTGCAAGTTAATTTTTGTATAAGTTTGGACTTAAATTGAGTTTCTTTTCCCATGGATGTTTAGTTGCTATAGCACCATTTATCGAAAAGGCTATCTTAAGTATATTGAATTTCTTTTGCTCCTTTGGCAAAAGTTATTTGGACATATTTGTGTGTCTGTTCTACATGAGTTCCATTGATCTATGTACCTATCCCTCCATCAATATCCCAAAGTCTTGATTACTGTGGTTGTATAATACATCTTAAAACTTTTTAGATTGACTTTTCCCATTTTACTGTTAATTTTCAAAAGTTGTTTGAGTCATTCAGTTTCTTTGCTTTTCTGTGTAAACTATAGAATAATCTAGCTTATATCTTTTTTTGTATTCAACTATAATTTATTGAGGGTCTGTTTCAGTGACAGGCACTATTATTAGCACAGGTTGATAGAGCAGTAAACAGAAGATATGGGTTCTGCCTTCATGAAGACTGCACTCTAAAAATGTTATTTAAGTATTGGTTTGATCTGAATTGTGAATTCATAACACCTTATATCAGAAGGAAAATGAAGCCATTTACAGGTTAAAATAAAGAGGCTAATTATGCATAAGTGTAAGATTCTAAACTTGAGCTTGCTAAATCTATTTCGGGTTTACAGGTGCACAGGACTGGTGATATCTGACTTAACAGAAATTCATGTGGGAATGACTGATGATTTCTAAAGGTGCAAATTCAGTGGGTCAGAAAGTGACATAATTGCTTCAAAAAGATGCTTCAACTTAGTTTTCATCAGTGGAAGGAGAATGGATAGCTAGAAACAATCTTGTTGGGATTTTGATAGGAATTATATTAAACCCATATATCAACTTGGGAAGAATTGACATTTTTACAATGGTGAGTGTTAAAACTGATGAACATGGCATATCTCTCAATTTATTAGGATAGTCTTTGTTTTCTTTCATCAATATTTTGTGATTTTCAGTATCAAAGTCCTGTATATGTTTTGTTAG
This sequence comes from Furipterus horrens, assembly GCF_987537825.1. Lineage (NCBI taxonomy): Eukaryota > Metazoa > Chordata > Mammalia > Chiroptera > Furipteridae > Furipterus > Furipterus horrens. The sequence continues at coordinate 48,497,988 of NW_028327177.1, forward strand.
ATTTTCACTGAGGTACGAGGGCTGCTTTATTACTGCTGTGTGGAGGTGGAAGTCCAGGCTCCACATGTGTTTTCTACTGATATGGAGAGGGGTTAAAAAGATTAAACTGATTACTTTCTTGTGGGGAAGAAAGTCCAGGTTCCCTACTCATCTTTTCTAATTCATTGTGATGGAGTTTGGGGTAATTTGTTATAGCCCAATGAGGACAGAAGTCTAGGTTCCCCACTTAGCCTTGCTGGTGTGAATAAAGTTGGGATGGGAGTATTATCTGTGGTGTTTGGTTGGAGTAGAGCAGTTTTTGTCTAAAATCTTTCTGTCTTGCCAGGATAACTCAATCTTAGTGTTTCAGCTAGAAATAGCATTTCCATGTTGCCAGGCTTAAATTCTGGGATATATAGAGCACAAAGCAAACTCAGGGAACTCACTGCTGTGTTGTTCATTGTGTACCAAGGTCCCTATTGCATCCCACTTATTTTCTATACCTTTCAGAGCATTCTAATGTTTATTTTATATATGATGTAAGTTGTACTTATTAAGAATAGGGTTATATCCACCCAGAAGTAAAAGTCCTACAAACATTTTTAAGATACAGTTAGTTATATAAACCACATCCAATTTTCATAGACTGAAAAAATTACACAAACTTCTATTTGTCTCAATAAAATTCAGTTCACACAAATGATGATCTGCACTTAGAGGCTGCCTATAGCAGACCCATTATAAGAATCTGAGTACTGGTCTTTCAATTAGATCATTTGCAGAATTAAGATAATGATTCTAAGCTAAAAGAGAAGGGACCATACCTCTTATTCACCATTATGAACGTGGAACACATAATAAGGGCTTAATAAACATTTATTGGAGGAATAAACAAATGACATCTCTGGGATGATATAGCCATTAAAAAGGTAGAGGCTTTTGTAGGTAAGACATTTGTTCAAGAACATTTGTTTAAGAGAGTCTATTATTTAGTTGGGAGTAACAGTCCTTCTAAAATTAAATACCAATAATTCCAAAGAGCTTATCACACAAAGTATGCATGACAAATAAATCTTTTACCATACTAATTTTATAAAGAAATGGAGAGAATGTCCATTTTGTGTTATATTTTCTTATAACCAAAATTTTAACTTATAGTTAAGAATAGATTTTAATTAATAACATAAAAATATATCATCTTTTATATACTTACTTATATCCAACCACATATACCTAGAGTAAACATGTCATTTTTTTTAACTGTTCTGGTAATGATCCTCTAATATACTTTCATTATGAGCACATCTCTTCCAGTAATTGGACGTGTATTCCATATATAGTGGAGAATTATTTACAGCTGTTTTAAAGTAAGTGCTTGAACATCAAATTCAATAATGCTGCTATTATCTAAATATGTGTTTATATGAATGCAAAATGTAGTATTACAGTAATAATCTAAAAGACCATTACTAACAATTACCACATTTAATATGGAGCACTGACCTAATTTGTTTTTACTACCTGGAAATTCTGGTAAGTAATTTGCTGTGAATGGCAACTGTAGGCAGTGGTAGGAAATTATTATTCCACAAGTCTTATTATATCATCTATGTATTTACAGAAAGTCAGTCAATATAAAAAAAATCAAATTGTGTGATAAAGGAGCACTATTCTTTTGTCTACAGATACTAAGACTTTTGGACAAAAAGCAAGTGTAGTCAACTACTGAACTTTTTGGCACATTTGTATTGATTTCATGATTGGGGAATGATAAAAACATAATCTGATTTTACACTGATATTATTCTGAATATCAGACTTTTTTTTTAGTTTTTGATCCATGTTTAAGTTTTCTGGTGTCATTGTTTGTTTATTAATTCATTCATTCATTCACTCATTCATTCAGTACTTTTGCTTGCTTCTGGGGAATTGAAGAAGAATAATACACAGTTTTGTCTTTAAGCATGTATAGGTTTAGTAACAGATATAAAGGTAAAAATATAATTAAAATATAATTTATTAAGTTCAATGGTAAATGTAAAAATAGGCTGTTAGGGGAACATACATTAAGAGCACCAAACTCAGTCTCTGTGTGCTTGTGCTTGTATGTGTGTGTGTGTGTGTGTGTGTGTGTGTGTGTGTGAGAGAGAGAGAGAGAGAGAGAGAGAGAGGAAAACAGGGAGAGACTGTTACCAGAGCAGTCTTAAATACTGCGTAAAAATTAGCTAGGCAAAAATGGAAGGAAGCAAAGGAATTGAATTAAGATTACAGAAGCAAAATAAACTCTGCAATTATCCATACCTGTAGCTAATTTTGAAAAGTTATGTTCTTTTCAACTAAATAATAGACTTCTACTGCTGTGTTTATGAAAAAATATCTTACTTACGAAAGTCTCTACTATTTATGTTTATATCACTCCTGAGATAGCTTCAATCATTTATCTAATATTAATCCAGAGAACTCAAAGCAGCTTGATGTTGCTGAGAAACCAAGAGGGATGCAAAATGTGGTGGGAATTTAATCTGGCAGAGGGGTTGGGTTGGAGGGTGCTGAACACTGAGGGCCTCTATGCTAGATTGAAGTTTTAAGCATCTGGGATTACCCAGTTACATTTAATTTTTAGCTTGGTCACTCTGATATTTCTGTACAGGGTGGTTGTGCAGAGGCCTTGGACAGCAGAATGACTCTTACAGAGGATCAGCTGAGAGCTATAAAGCTCAAACTAGAAAGCAGTTGAGTGGGTGGAGAAGAGATAATGGGCTTGAGAAATATTTAAGAGATATAGTTCTCAGATCTCAGTGTTTGAATGCGAGGGGAGGAGAAGGGGATAATCTCTCAGATCTTTGGTGTTGATGAGTAAGAAGGTGGCACCAACAAATATAGACAATGCAGGAAGATTTACTTTTAGGTTTGGATATACTGAATTAGAGGTGTCTCCAAGACATACAGTGCAAGAGGTTAAAGAGAGGCTCAGGACTGAAGGTCTCCATTTGATTATCATCAGGCTTAGGGTAGTTACAGTACAATCAAGACAGTGAGAGAGGCTAGTAGAGAGTGAACAGAATGAAATGAACAATTGGGCAGGCACAAGATTGTAAGAAAGACTAAATTCCCAAAGGGTGAGGAGATAACTTCTAGGTAAGCACTTGAATTCCTGTATTGTCACTGATGCTACTTTCTATGACTGAAATCAAGGATGACCTAACTTTAGGCTGAAATCTTAGTCACCCTAGATCTGAGATTACTGCATGCCTCCAGTGGCCAGCCAAGTGACATGAATCAGAGGCTGCTTGATGGTTAGACAATAAATAGCTAGCTATTGAGGGATCTTATGCTGATTTAAGGATAATGGGGGCATCTCAGCTATCTTCACTACAGAATACAGGTGGAGGTTGCCAAGCATTCCAGTTTCATGAGAATTAAGAAATCCAGATTTTTATGTAAAATATTTCATGTTTTCAATGTTGGCTGTCAATTAAAATTTAAAACACTATGTGGGTACCAAGGGGGAAATAAAAATGCCTATTGTTTATCTGTCTACACTTGGTGTTCTCTGAAATAGGCAACTTGGGTTGAAATGACAGAATAATGTTGAGGGTCAGGAAGTTGTGAAGGCCCCTTCACAGGGAGTGCATTCCATCAATAAGTCCTTAATTTGTGCCTAATATGTGCCAGGTTCAAGGGATTTAGTGGTGAATGAAAGTGAAAAGTCTTGAAAAATCAATTACATATTAGGAGCTCTTTCCCCCTCTGTGGTTATTCTTTTTGTGATACTGACATGTGGTTGAAACAAACCTCAGTGTTAGTGGTAGAACCTGGTCAGCACTTGGCTGCTGGTGTCAGATTGGTTCATATTTAGCTCTTCCACTTATCTGATGCCACATATTTGGCTCTGCAACTATTAGAAACAGACTTTAGAAAACAGACCTTAGAAAGGTTCTTGAGTTCTCTGTGTTTCTGTTTTAGTTCCCCTAAAATCTATATAATTATAATACCAATTTATAGAGTTATTATGAGAATAAAGTGAGATGGTGTCTATAAAGTGTAAAGCCCATATTCTGGCTTATGTTATCTACAAAAGAGGTTAGCTATAATAATGATAGTGATGTCCAACCTGGCAACTTGCCCATGTGTCTAAAACAAGTGAGTTTATAATGCTTACAGAATGTAAATGTGATGTTAGATTATGGAAGTAGGAGCAGCCATTTGGAAGGCAACCCTTAGTTTTTGCATTTTAAAGAAATTGGCTCCTGGATACAGAGCAATGCCATGAAGTGATTCTAAGCAGGTGTAGAATAAAATTAATTGCCAATCAGTTGCATATGCTAATACAAATAAGATCCCTCATGCTGAGCTCCTGGGAGGTCACAGATGTGTATTTTGGATCCTGTAGGGTTTGGGGGTTGCTCTCAACAATAGAGCTGCTTTGGGGGGAAGAGGTTTGTTCCCATTACCACAAACACCTCTTGTCTTACAAGTGAACTGAATAACAGAAAAATCTGTTCCTGAACCCCTGTGGTGAGGGGTTACGATTGACATCATGAGACAAAACTTGTGATTTTGATTGGATCTGACAAGAAGTATGTATATCAAAAAGTCTGTCTTGTAATACAAAGCATTTTTTACTTCAGTAAATTTAATTAAGCATTTCCTATGCACCAGGCACTGGGCCAGGTGCTGGGTATGAGAGCAAAATGGACAAATTTTTACTCTTCATGGAGTTTATAGTCTAATGAAGAAGGCAGGCTGTTAAGCAAGAAATAGCATAAATTCTGGCTCCTAGTAAAGCACAAAGAAGGAGCACTTAACTTATTCTGATGAATAAACAGTGGCTTCCCAAAGGAAGTGATGTGAAAAACTTACATTTAAACTTCAGTAACAGAGTAGGACAGACAAGGAAAGGTGATGAAAACTCCAAGATGAATAGGAACAAGTGTTTATTACATTAGAAACTTAAGTAAAGCATCTTTTGACTCTGTTGGTCACTGTTTCTTAATTATATGTCAAAATCTGGTTTTAGGATAATTTTGAAGATGTATGTTGTTCTTGATTTAATAGATTATATTATGAAGGTACATACTGAGATGGAGCATTGTCTTGGACCTACTGCCATTTTAAATTAGCATATTACCTACCAGTTTCCTAGATCTCAAAGATATTTGAATGTGCATCAATATTGTAGATAGATAACCCATTTCCTATTCATCTCTCCCTCTCCCATTGCTACTGCATTACTGCAATATTGTCTTCACTGATTTCCTTATGTCAAGTTTTATATTTTTTCCCTACTTCAATTCCTTTTATATTTTGCTGGAAAATTAAATTTCCTGAGATACAAATTATTCTATCACTTCTGTGCTTGCGGTTTCTCATGGAATCCCCACAGACTCAGATGCTAGTAATGAACCATTCAGCACGGCATTCAGAGCCTTTCATGTGATTCTAGCCTACCTTCTCAGCTGCTCTTCATGACTGCTCTTTGGGCTTCATTGCATACTGCTATTTTTTTTTTTTATTACTGTTTTTCTGTTTCATTAGCTTTTGTTCATTAACATTTTTCAGTTTCAAATGAACTTCCCCAATCTGTACGTGTTAAAATACACACTCATAGACCAGCTCACGCTCCATTGACTGTGAAGTCCTCCCCAAAACTTTGTCACTCTCACTGTTATATTTTCCCCTTCCTTTCAATTCTCAGCACTATAGCCACACAGTATTGTGTATATCTCTTGTATTACACTTGTAAAATTATGCCTTGTTAATGGAAGGTGTACATATACTCTGATGTACTCAAGGTAAGGGAACATATATTCCTTAACTCTGCGTTTTTATACCTAGTATAGGTAATTAATATTTATTGAAGTCTATCAATTATACTACCTACTAAATTTTTTTTCATTGCTAATTTTATATGAGTTGAAAAAGACTTAATTTTATGTTCTTGTATTTGGTATGGTCTCAATTTATGGAACCATTTTTTAATCTTGTATATGTACAACACATGGTTTTTAAATGATTCCATATTTATTATGTTATTTTATGCCCTAAGGCACATGGGACACTAATACATGTATTGATACATGTATCAGTATAGCATATTTCTTGGTACATGCACAGAAATATGGAAAGGCTCTCTGGGGCTCACTGAGTTAGCAAGGAACAGAGGTGGGATTGGGACCAAGTCCTTTCTGTTCCAGGCCTTGCCATTTACTACCTACAACTCTTTAGTGTATCTGCTTTTCCTTCTGAAAACCCAGTTAACTGTAACTACTGTTACTGAAATCAGTATTTTCTCACTATACACAGATGTCAGTTAAGACTGAATATGATTTTTGCAGCAAGTTGAGAGGAGCAACTGCAATTAGCCTGTGTAGCTAGTGAAGTGCCAGTCTAAAACCCAGATGATTAGCCCAAATTACTGTGTCTATTTTGGCAGTCTAAACTTGTTAAATAATCGCATTACCTAATTTTCAATGTCTATCGTTGCACAGAGTTTTCCTTCTCTGATTCCAAAAAACCTCCGCTGCCTTGCGGCATACCTCTTCAGGGGAAAGGCTAAGGGAGTAAACCCCGACAGAAAATCCGGAGCCGGAGTCCCTAAGGCAGTTTGACGTTGTAGTCAACACCGGCAACTCCTGCGGCGCACCTGAAGCCAAGCTGTATTGACTCCGTCTTTCCCTTGGACCCTTCAGCTGCGAAGAGAGGGGGGGTCTGCTGCATGGGCAACAGCAGACCCTCCATATCACCCTGCCCAGGCTCTGTAGCTTCAGCGTCATCACAAGATGTCGATTCAACACGGGAGGAGACAGATACCGTGTCACTCCCGAGTCGGACTGCACAACCATTCTCGGCAGTGCAGATAGACTCTTAAGAAGCTACACCATCGTCTCTCGAGACGGACGGCTGCCGATACGATACGATACGTTGCACATAGACCTGTTGCCTGTTGACCAGGAGAGAAGGAGAGAGTGCAGTGTGTGCAGATGGTCTGGGTGTTCTCTCTTGGTAGCACTATCCTTTGTTGCTGTTGTTGCATTAGGCTTCAGAAAGAAGTGAGCAGAAGCACGAATATTTGCAGACCATCACAGAGGCCCACTGGTTGGACTGAACATTTCTTTCTTTCCTTTTTTTTATGGATCTGCCTCCATCAAGCAGGCTGTATGGTAAAGTAGGAAGATCCCTGGACTTAAATTTTAAGGCTAAGTTTTCATTTTTTATCTAGCTCCACCATTAATTTCTTTGTGACCTTGTGCAATGGCTTAAGACTACCAGAGGTTAGGCTATCTAGTCTGTAAATAAAGTTATTATGAGAATCAGATAAGATATTTTATTGAAAATTATTTTATAGACTTTAAAGCACTTCCCTAAAGTGAGGTGTTATTATTATTATAAGAGGGAAATAAAGCAAGGATTTAATTCAATTCCATCAAAAAGTTTGAATTAAATATCTAATAGTTTAACTGCTAGTTTTTTTTTTGGGGGGGGGTGCATTTTATAAAGCCAAGATAGCATAGAGTTTACTAGATTATTCAGAAGTATTACTTATAAATACTTTATTTCTCAAATTTATTAATCAGATTTAATAAGTAAACCACAAGTGATGATGAGTAGTAACCTTCACAATCTTTAAAGATAACCAACTATAAAAGAAAAATGTATCTTAACATACTATCTGAACAACAGCAAAAAGATATAAATACTCTCTGGACTTTTCTTTCTCTAGACCAGAAAGATAGCATTGCTTCCTTTTGAGCAAAATCTTTTGAAATTGTGAGAGTTTGACTCAGTTTATTTATTTATATTTTGCAGTCTTATGAAGATTTAATTTAAAAAGCAACAATAACAGAAAATCTAAAACAAAACCCAAATCAACACCAAAATAAATCCAAAAAAGGGCTTTCTATATTTGTGGTAGTTCTTGACTAAAAATACCAAGGCTTTTTATTTACCTTATAAGAGGATTCCTATTTCAGAAATCAAATAATAAGAATCTCACTCTAAAATTTCAAAGGACTTTGTGTTGTTATTTTTGTGTTATTATCAGAACTGGATATGGAAGGAAGAAATTGGAAGAAATTCATGAAAAATAGAGAGAAATATTTCCAAAATCTTCTCTGTTCTACCCTTACAATTCTCTTAAGTATCCTGAGCAAGAAACAATAACCAATCCAAACCAAACAACAACAAAAACTTTCTTTAAGCTCTGTATAATGGAGGGAATAGTCAGTTACAGAGGAAAATGAGAAGCTGGACATTGCTGAAGAACAAATCAGTCAGTTATTAATGTGTTTAGTAGAAGGACTCTAACTAGGTCTCAGGAGATTATTTTATTGATTTATTATCTATGTAAGAAAGTATCATTCCTTTTAGAAGCCTCAGGTAGCAAAAGTCAATTACATCATGCATCAAAAATATTAGAATACAAAAGCAGCAATAACAAAGCCCTACAATGGAAATAGAACTAGTAGTAGGTACATATTAAATCATGGAATCAGGAATGGTCAGTTTTAAAATATAAGTTCGATACATCCAAACACCAATGAAGGGTCCTCCAAGTTTTAATTCAATGTTTTCTTCTTGCTTTTTTTTTAAACTGGTTAATTGAGATGGAACCCTATGCCAGCCACTGCTCTAGATGCTTGGAGATATTCAGCAAAGATAACAGACAAAATTGCCTGTGTTAATGGAGTTTATACTCTATTGAGAAAGCCAATAAACACTTCTAGAAAGAAAAATATTTGTGATGTTTGATGTAAATAAATGATAATATGAAAAAAGTAAGACAAAGACTAGAGGAGTAAAACATCAGGGGGAAAGCCATGTTGAGAAGGTGATTTTAGAGTGAACACCTGAGAAGGGAAGCAGCTGGCTGCATGTCGGGAAGGGCAATCCAGGCAGAGGGAATAGCTACTGTTATGACCCTGTGGAGGCTGGAAGTACCAAAGGTGGGGAGGGGTGGATGACCAGTATCCAGGGTACCCTTCACTAAAGTTGGAACAGTGACTTTGTGTGGGTCAGCGAGGGCCTGAGAAGACCTGGGAAGATGACAAAGGATTTTGAACAGAAGAGTGAGATGATCTGGGTTTGCATTTACACAATAAATGTGGCTATTTTGTTGAAAATAGTCTAAGGGGACAAGGGCAGAACGAGTGACAAGTTAGACCAGTTTCTATGGCTATTATTAAGAACCCAGACAGAGTTATTCAGATAAGAACAATGGACCTGGAGGGAGTAAGACAACTGAATTCTGAGTCTATCTTTATTAAAAACAACAGGATTTACTGAAAGAGGGAATTTGGCTGTGAATAATTTGGGTGTGAATAGGGGATAGAAGCAAGGTTTTTAGTTTGAACAACTAGAAAAATGGATTTTCTGCTAAATGAGATTGGGAAGTGTGAAAATCAACAGGCTTGGGGAAAACTATCAGGAGCTCATTTTAGGATTGAAATGCTGTTGCTGCTGATGACTCTCGGCTGAATTCCTTGATTCAACCAAATGGCTACTTGAGGTGGGAACAGTAGACCTCTTTCACTTGCCTTAATGAAAAACCACTGAAAGTCTCCTGGGATTGGCTCAGGCCTCTATGGCAACTACATCACCATTTAACTCATCCTTTGGCCCAGTCTTTTTCCCTCACTCCTCACAGTGTCATTCCTGAGAGCACTCCCCAATAAACTTTTGGCATCGAAATCTCAGTATATTTATTTTCAAGGGACACTTTCTGTGGATCAGAAAAAAACAACAACAAAAAACGATGTTTTTCTTTTTGGTGTAGCTGATCCCACCCAGGGTCCCTCAGTAGCTGCTCTGCAAATAATGGTTATTGCCCCAACTAGGTTATATTAGGTCCGGCAGTGCATTATACTTATTGCTACACTTTGTTTCTAAGAGATACTCAATATTGAATGTTTTTTATGTGGTTAACAGATAACTATGATGTCTCTAAGCAGAAACTAGTATAAAACAATAGATTTAAGGTGAAAAGCAATGCTTTTAAATTAAATTCAGATATGTCTGTTTTTCTTCAGGTTTCCTATGTATAAGTAAAATCATAAATACTCTAGAGCTATTGCTTTCTTGAAATGTTGAATGCTATAAGTCTATTAGCATGATGATCGGTTTGCAATTAATTGTTTTTTCTCCTCTGACCTCTACATTTGGATCTGCATTCTATCCAAAATCTAAAAACAGAAAAACCTAGTCAACTATGAGCAATTGTTTTTGTCTACATTGTACCAGAGAAGATCAGATTTGACTGTGAACTGAATTACCCAATTTATGAAAGGTCTGGCCATTTAGACAGCCTGTGAAGAAAATAAAAGAGGAACGTTCCCCATAAAGCCACGTGCTGAGTGCAGAACGAACTACAAGGCATCATCTGATCCATTCTTAAAAACCCAGTAACTCCTGAAAGCTGTATATATAGAACCAGAGTTCATTGAGTTTACTGCACACCAGTAACATTGTGGGAGCTCTTTTATTTGTCTCACTGCAGCCCTCAATAGCAATAGTTCTCACCCTCAGCTGTTTATTGAATAACCTGGAAAACTTTAAAACCTCTGATGTCTGGGTCTCACCTCTCAGAGATTCTGATGGAGTTGGTCTGGGTGTGACCTGAGCATCAGGATATTTTAAATTTTAAAACCTCCATAGATACAGAGAAAAGACTGATGGGGAGAGGTGTTGGGTTGTTGGATAAAAAAGGTGTAGGGATTAAGAAGTACAAATTGGTGGTTAGCAAATAGTCATGAGGATGTAAAATACGCCATCATAAGGAATATAGTTAATAATATTGTAATAACTCTATATAGTATGTTGTAAGGAGTGGGTGGAAATATTGGGGAGAACACTTTGTAAAGTATATGATTGCCTAACCACTATGTTGTACACCTAAAACTGATACAAAATAGTATTGAGTATAAACTGTAATTAAAAAAAAAACAAAAATTTCCCCAGTGACCCTAATGTGCAGAGCAGCTTGAGAATCTGCTTTGTCAGGTAAAATATATAATCTGGCCTCAAAAAAATTGGATGAAAGCCTCTATCCAGATACAATACGTATAACTAAAATTAATTGATGGAAGCAAGTTGCCTGATATGATCTGGCCTCTGTGTCCTGACATCATCCTCTTGTTCATGACCCTCCAACCATGATCATGAGCCAGCCGGCAATGAACCAAGCTTTTCTTGCTGCCCAGTACAATTTTCCCCAGATCGCTTCCAGCATATTGGTGTCAACCAACTTTCTATCAATAAAATAGATCTCAGCCAAATAATTTCCACTCAGATCCTTGAGTACTCTGCAGTTACCATAATCCTAGCAAATGAGGTAGTGGAGTGAGCTATGATTTGTACCGGTTAAGAAATTAGCAGAATAACTAAGGAGAGGCATGTAATTCAAACCCACAAGCAAAATATCTTTGGAAGAGATTCTGACACTTCCTATGTTAACCCAGAAGTTCCTTCTATACAAATCTAAATGAAATGAATAACAACCATCCTTTACATAGCCTAAGTTAGAAGCCTTCATAGCTTCCTCTTTTCATACTCTGTAGCTTTGTTTCTGTGGAGTTTTCTCATTGGTCTGGTTTTCCAGCCCTTTAATCACTCTCAGAGCCTTCCTCTAGAGAGGTCTCCTAATTCTATACATTCATTTAACTTGCAGGGTTACAGAACAGACCTTTAATTACATATTTAAAAGTGACGGTGGGAGTGGAATCATAATAATCTCATATTGCTTAGTTTTATGCTTGCTTCTAAGGAAAATATTACTTTCTTTTGTTGTGTTAGCTTTAGGTCCATATTATTCTAAGCCAGCAATTTTCAACCTTTCTCATCTCATGGCACACATAAACTAATTACTAAAAATCTGTGGCACATGAAAAAATATATTTTTTGCCAACCTGACAAAAAAAATAGGTATAATTTTGATTCATTCACACTAGATGGCTACGGTTGTATTGGCTGTACGGTTGTTGACAATCTAAGGGAAAAGAGGTCTGGGCCCCTAACTGAATAGTCAGGTATTATATGTTTTAAAAATTGTTGTGGCACACTGGTTGAAAATCGCTGGTCTAAGCCATGAGGTTGTAATCATTTTTATCAGTATGATTATTATTAATAATAATGATAGTTTCCATTTACTATATGGCTATATGCCAAGTACTGCCCCACAGGATTTTGAAGAGGGATAGCATTAATTCTCATAACTCTGAATTAAGCTTTATGTCTCAGGTCAGTTTTTAGCTTGCAGCACCATGATCAAGCCTACATCTCTCTGACTCCATAATTTATGTGTTTTCACTGCATAACCATTGTCCTTAAAACAATTTTCTAATAAAATTTTAATTCTTTGAAAATTAGAATATTAAAATGTTGTAGACAAAGAATTTTTCTGTAATAGTACCTTTTGAAGGAGTCTAGTGGTTTCCAAATACAAAAGAGGATATTGCTTTCCCATAGCAATTGTTGATGGATACTCAGATGTTTTTTTTTTCTTTTTCATCCACAGATTTAGTACATGGCCCTTAATAGAAGTTCAATAAATGCTTGCTAAGACTTAAGAATAGATTTCTTTTCTCACATAACATGAAGGTGACTCAGTTTTTATGCATGTAGCTTCTGATGTAATTATGAGTTTTGACAACTGCAGTTTTTGACAGATTAATACATTCTTTTTTTTTCCAGTTTCCCCATCATGTGTAGGCCTGGCCCTCCCCTGTCTTGGTGTGGTGCCCTCTGACCTCCCTAGCTTGCACAAAGATAACAGGGCAATTAGAAAGTCCGAAGGGTAAAACTCTTCTTTTATACCTTACCTAAATAATCTGAGATAAAATCATGACTTTGAAAAGGCGGTACATATTGTTGTCTGGCATTTCTTTGTTAAGCTGTCTTTAAGATTTCAGTTCTTTCGTCTGCATGATTACAGACTATTGTTAGCTATGCAAGATGATCTCTGCCTGTTTTGACAGAACTAAACATTCTGAACAAGAAACAAGGAGAGGAAACGTGTGACACTATCCTGCACATCTAGATTCCTGTCCTGGAGGCACTTAAACACATTACTTTCTAGCACCTACTTTGACATGACTGTAAACAAATATATTATGACTCTTTAATACTACAGATGGCTGAGGAGGAGACACAAAATGTGTTTGTCCCCTTCCCAGCATTCTTATTAGATTTTTGATTCAAGATAGGTTTGGAAAATTAGATGGGTAACTCCAGACAAAACAGTGAATTTTGTTGTCCTGTATTAGTATTTAAATAAGAAATATAGTATATTTATAGTCATCAGCCTCTAAAATGGCCCCTAGTGATCCCCACCTCCTGGTCTTTATGCACTTGTATAAGGTCCTATCCTTGAGTGTGGGCTGGACTTAACAAATAAAATACAGCACATCTGAGATTAGGTTATAAAAAAACTGTGACTTCATCTTGGGTGCTCTCTCTTAGACCACAGAGGAGATTGCAGTCACAGCCAACAGCTTTACTGTAAGCTCATGAGACACCTTGAGACAGAGGAACTCAGCTCAGCCATACCCTGATACCTGTACTGCAGTACTTATAGGATAATAAATATTTGTTGTTTTATGCTTCTAAGTTTTGGGATAATTTATTCAACAGCAATAAATAATTAATATGATATTAAAGATGCAAAGCTTTCCCTCTTCTAAACTCCAATTGTGTTTTCTGTCCCTTGTCCTTTGTGATAAAATTCTCGTGGCATTCACCAGATTTTAACCTATACTATAAATATGTGTAATTTCTCTTGCTTGTCTGTAAACTTCTGGAGAACAGGAACTCACTGTTATTGATATTTTAATTCCTCTAGGTCCCAGAAATGAGCCTCATATGTTGCAAATACTGAATAAATATCTGATTAGTAAATACATGAATAAATCTTGCCTTTAAGGACCAAGATGCAGCTGGGTAGCTTGATGTTAGACAAGGCTTCTATTTTCTCTGCTAATAATTTCCTTGATTCCTCATGTATCTTAATGTATTAATAACTGACTTTCAAGCAAAATCTCTGCTGAGATTTTTACTGTAGAAGACACAAAGCTTTAGTAAATGACACGGCTTTATTGTTTCTTTACAATGTGGGGAATGTATTACATACAATCACAAATCAAAATGTAATCTGTATTTCTACTATCCAAAGAACATAGTTTATGTAGAAAGGAGCAATCACTTGAATATATAAAGAAAATGAGTTTGTCTTCATCAGCAATGCATGTAACTGTTACTAATAAGGAGCAAAGCAGTATTTTCACTTAAAAATTTATGCTTCTAATCTTGTCCCATATTAGTTCATTATTGTTATCTTTTAACATAAACATAACTGGCACAGGAAGAAGAGGGTCACCAAAATCAGCTTGGGGAAGTGGAAGCTGTGGGCCTGGGATACACTGACATTGCTTGTGTAACAAAACATGCCACTCAGGTTATTATGCAAAGCGATAGAACTTAGACTGAGTTTTGAAAGACTTAAACAGGATTAAAAAAATTATTTATAGTAAGGAACATATAAAGGGTGCCCTTTTGTTGCCATCAGAAAAGGAATTAATAAGGAAAAGAATCTTTAATTAAGTCTATCAGGAGAAAGTGAAGACATGTCATTGGCATAGAATGTAGCAACTGACTTCTTCATTTTGATTTCTCGTCACATAAAGTGGAAACAATCAGTAAAGCACTGTCATATATGTGACTATACATACAATGATTTTTGTACTAAATAGTAACTAAAGGAGCTGCAGATGGCAATAAAATTATTCATGGTGAATCTGGTTTATTTTGTCTTCTGACTCTCCCCTGTCAGCATAGACCATCACTGTCAATGGCTTTGTTATCTGGCTCAAACATGAGGATAGTTCTGTTGGTGGCTTTAACTACTTCTCATCAAAGCCACATTAGACAGTTTCAGAAATTTATTCTTTGCCTCCTAGAACACCTTAAAGGACAAATGATTCTCTTTTCTCAGTTGTTCATCAGAAATGGCAGGAAATCATTTGGTTTAGCCAACTTCAGTTAGGATCTTCACAGGCTGTGTGTACATGGTAGGAATAGAAGTGTGAGGGCCCTTCTTGAGTCTTTTTGTTTCCTCAACGTGGTCCATCCTTCCTGAGCCAAGATTCTCCAATTCAAATCAGATTGACTAGCAAGAAGGTACCTGATGACACTTTGGTCTCAATTATTTCAAATATTGTTTCATAAATGAATTTCTTGAGGGCTTAAAATATTTTAATTTTATCTGTGACATATGGTCTCTTGTGACTGAAGGAAGGGGATAGCATGCATTGGGTGAACAAGGAGTACCTGGTGCAAATGTAAATAAATGAATGATGGACCAGGAGTCAGGGTCCTGAGTATTAATCTTGGCTCTGCCATTATAATTTCATGGCTTTTGCATTTACAATAAAAGAGATCATTATTTATCATTTCCTTATCTGAGAACTATGAACTGAGATCACAGTTCATAGGATGGCAACTTAGGAGCTGAAAATGACTTTGGAAATAATGTAGCTGCCCCCTCCTCTCTCGAATTTATAGAGAAGTGAATCCTCATTTTCATAGTTGATGAATGGATGCCAGAGTTTGATAGACATGTTCAGGACTCTATTCATAAATTACCAACATTTGCTTCTGTTTCTTTTCTTCTTTCTCTTAGTGACTAGTCAAGAGATGTATACAGCCCTGGCCAGTGTGGCTCAGTTAGCTGCAGCACATCATCCTGTGTACTGAAAAGTTACAAGTCTGATTCTCAGTATTGGCACATACCTAAGTTGTGGGTTTGGTTCCTGGTTGGGGTGTGTATGAGAGGCAATTGATCAATGTTTCTCTCTCACATTGATGTTTCTCTCTCTTTTTCTCTCGCCTTCCTCTCTCTCTAAAATCAATCGATGTATTCTCAGGTGAGGATGAAAAAGAGAAAGAGATATATGTATAACTCCATATGAATTAGCATTTACACTGCTGCCCTTTACAATTGCCAGCCATAGGTTTCATAGTTCCCTACAGTCTGGAACCATACAGAAATTTTAACCTGATTTAAAGAGGTTGGAATATGATCCAATGTTTCCCTGAGTAGTCTCCCTATGATTTTGGGAAGGCTAAATGTGAATCTATTTAGATGAGCATTTTTCAGGAAAGTGGGCTCTTCATAGAAGCCACTTCTGTGTCCATGAACTGACAGGATAGGATGTCTTGTTGCTGTCCTTCATGAATAAATGCAGCCTGGGAGTTGCCAGGCATGTCTGGGCCTGGGGGCCCTGGGCATCCACTGTGATCAATCATTACTGCACCTGGACAATTTCACTGTGCTAGTGATGAGGTAGCAATATGAAATTGCATTTCACTTGGCTTGAAGACAAACACTGACTGTCAGGGGAAGGGAGGAGAATTCTGACCCACTTTATGAGGTTGACCTCATTCCCCCATGGCCAAATGGCTTGGGTCTTGAGCTTTTAGCCTGACTTTCCATTTTGGTTTTTGGGCATCATGTCAATTAGACATGTGGTCGACAGACCAACTAGCAGAAACATTTCACCTTCATACCCTTTTCGGGTTGTCTGCATGTGACCCTGAATCCCTGGATTTAACATTTTTTCTTGGAAAAAATTCCATTTTTAAATATCACTGAGTGCTTTTCTATTATTCTGGGTACAAAACTGAGGAATAATGAGAGTAAAAAAAAATATCAAAGCTCACGCTTATGGAATATGAATTATGTACCATGTTCTTTGTTAAACTTTATATATTATGACATTATTCCTCACAAGAATTTGATTAGGTGGGATCATTTATAATCTTCATACTACATATCAGGAAAGTTAAAGGAGAATAATTGTGTCATGTGTCCAACAATCCAGAGCTCATTAGTGGTGGACTCAGTTTCAGGTCCCAATGGTCCTTCTCTGGGGCCTAGCCCCTAACCAACACCCAGGACACAAGAAACTTGTAGCCTACTTGGGTATGGCACATGAGAAAATTTTAGTCTTAGTAGGCATGCAAATGACTAACATTAGTATGAAACAAAATTAAATAATTGTTAAATAATGGTGAAAGCACTATTGATGTGGGAGCACAAGGGAGAAAAAGCTGGTCTAACTCAGAGTGCTGCTGGCTGAGGCATGAGCAGAGGATGGATGAAGAGGGGGATGTGCTGTGTCTCAGCAAGAGCATTGTTGCGCAGGCTGGGAGTGTATGCTCCATGGAGGCCTAAGGTGGGAGAACAGCCAGGAACACAGTTTAGAACAAAGTCATGAATGAGTTTGAATCCAAACCAATTATGTGGATTTTTATCTTGCAGACAATAGGTACAAAGTTTAAATTTTAGAGCAGAGTGTCATGATCTGCCCTGTGTTTTAGGGAAGCAACTTTGATGCTGGTAGGTAGATTGAGCTGGGAGGCCTGTCAGGGCCCAGGTGAGAGGTGGAAGAAGTTGAAGTAGATCAGGGATAGGTGGGGGATGGGGGAAATGTGAGGAGAAGTATAGACAGGAAAGTGAAAGGCCTGGTGACCACTTATACACGTGGGGGCAAGATATTGGCTACTAGCATGGGTGTTAGGCTGTAGGAGCCTTTGGGGGAGACAACGTAACCCAGGGAAGGACAGGTTGTGGGAAGTGTTTTGGAGCTAAGGATTGCAACCCCAGTTACAGACTTGGTTCTTTGTTCTTGAGCATGTGTGAGGGACTTGCAGATCAACTGTGTGAAAATTCCCAGGGGAGCCCAAGGTGGGGGGTTTTGAGCCCAGAGAGAGATCAGGGCTAGAATCATTAGTGCAGAAATGCTTGGTGAACCCCCACCATTGGTGTATGTTGAGAGAGGTAGTGGAGAAGCACAGGAGAGAATGAGGACAGGGATTACAAGCACTTTCCCCAAGGAGTAGCATAGAAGGACTCCAGGTCAGGAAGCGTCTGAAAGAGGCAATGAGGAAGGTGAGTCAAGAGATGGCAGGCGAGGCCTGTAAGCAACAGAGAGAACTTTCCCATCTTCATTTCAAAAGCCTTACTTATTTTTTTAAAGGCAAATGATAGAAATCAACTAGCCATGGCAAACAGAAATAAAGCAATTCCCCATCATCTCCTGGCTCCACTCAGACTGTTCAACACAATTTATTTCAAACAGATGAAGATGTGTTTCAGTGTGGCTGGGAGCAGTCAGTTAAAGAGATTAAAGGCAGAAAGCCACTGCAGCAAAAGTACTTAAATTTAAGTTTTTTTCGGCAGCTGTGCTTTCTCTACTTCTCAGCAATAAGAATTTCCTTACCCTCTGTTCTTTCCAGCTCTTGGAAATGAAGGGAAGCTATTTCTTTTCCTTCTGTTTAAAAAAAAATCCTAGGGTCATAGATTTCCATTATTTTCAGTATCTACATTATGTATATCATCCAAGCATAGGAGTACTTTATTTAGTTTTAATTACTTTGCCATGTCTAAAGAACTCATCCCTCTATCCCCAATTTATAGCTGAGCAAGTCAAAGTAAAAGGTTTTTCTAAAATTAAATACTGTGGATTAGGCAGCTTCAAAAAAAAAATTGAATCTTTGTTTCATGTTCTATTGACCTCTCCAGACAAATCTCACTTCAATATCTGTTCTTGTTGATTTATGACACTTATAAACCCGGAAACTTAAAACTAGAAGGTACTGAGCAAATCACTTTCCACCTCTCCTTTTTACTGACCGAAGCTCACTCAAGTTAATGACTTACCCGAAGTCCTGTGGTCAGAAATTTCTGGACATCACCAGCAAGAGCTCACAGCTCCCATAGTTTTAAGTATTTCTTCATTCTGTTCACAGGCTCAGTCCTATTTCTTAGGATAAACTTGGGCAGAAGAGATTTAAGAAACGTTAGCAGGCAGTCACTCAAGATGGCTGCCAGGTCTGAGATGTATTTCTGACTCGGCTTTGACACATAGCTTCAGCCTTATTACTAAGAGCAGGTCTCTAGCAGCCCAGTTTTGATAATTAAATGTCTGTGTCATTTCTGTGCCTCCACGTCTATCTTGATCCTATGTCTAGGATCTTAATCCCTCCTGGACACCAGAACCTGATTTTGATTCCCTCCTAACGCCACAGCTCTATCTTTGAGATACAGCCAGTACCTGGGGCCCTGACACCTTCACATGGGCTGTGGGCTTGGACTGCTTGCTTCCTGGCTGCCAAACTTTGCCCACCTGGCAGAAGACCTCTGGGCTCTCTCAGGATCATTGTGTCTGGGAGCACATCTCCCTGAGAATCTGGACTTCTGGCCTTCCTGGGGCTGTGTTCGCTCTTTCAGGGCCTGCACTACCCAACTGGGAGGGGCTGTTCCTGGGTCATGCCCCTAAAGCTAGTTTTTTTTTTTTTTTTATCCTGAGATTTTTACACAGAATTAGTGAGTAGCAAAAAGCCAGGATTCAACAGGATGGGAATTGACTGTGGGAGTGGAAGAGAGGTGGGAAGGGGAGAGCAACAGGGGAAAATTGGGACAATTGTAATTGAACAACAATAAAATAAAATAATATATATTTTTAAAAAGCCAGAATTCCTAACTTCTGCACCAGCATTTTTTTTTTCATTGAATAATGCTTTCTCTTTCATTTCCTGTATGACTTGGGTCCACCACTTACTAAAGTGTGAATTTAGACAAAATTTTCTACTTCTCTTGGAATCACTTTCATTAATGAGATATCAAGATGATAATAACGTCAAAGTATCCTTAGATGTTTTAAATGAGATGTAAGAATTTGTGGTATATACGATACTTGGCCTTCAAAAAATGTTTGATCTCAATTAAGGGCTATGGTTTTCACCACTCATCTTTTTACTACCAATTACCTGCATCTTCCTTGTGCTAAATAATGTAACAAATGGAGTTTACAATGAGGCTAAGTACTACATTGGTGGATATGCTTTGGTGCAACAATATTGATTTAGCTCTAAGTTGGCTTGTTACTGATTCATGCCTTCACTTACTACGCCATTATTCTGGGTAAGTATGGACATGTGTTTGAATGCTTGTATCATGTCCTCAGGTTAGCTACACGTGAGTACTGGAAAAAAGATATGATGAGATGAAATCAATTGGCCCTATTTTTAAGCCCTTGCCAAAGTCTTGGGCTATGTTTTGTCTTTCATGAAATAATGGGCATAACTGTACTTTTCTGTGGAAGTGTACAAGCAAAAATACCTTATGGAACAAAATCAAAGGAAACCTTTTAACTGAAATGTTTAGCAGAAAAAAGCAACCTGTGCAGTGCTTGATCTCCTTAGGAACTTCTAGGAGGTTCTCTAGCACTTGGCACTCAACATACGTTATCTTACTTACATACTCCAAAGTTTAACTTTCCTGATGTCTTTATTATAGTACTAATTAAATAAATTTAAAAAATCTTATTACTGTGAAATAATTTTTATCCAAAGTTTGTGATTCCAGCCAGATGTCCTATATCAGAGACTGAGGAGAAAAAGAGACATCTCATTGCTAAGACCAGGGTTAACTGATCAATTGCAAATTAGTTGAAACTGTAAAATCTATGTGTGATTTAGTGATGGTTCAGAATCACAAGGCCTTGTGATTCTGCTGTGTGGTCCAGATGCTGGCCAGTCCTGATGCAAACAGAAGGCCTCACTTAGAAAGAAGGATGCCTCCCTCAAAGTCACAAAGCCAGCTTCCACTATTCATGTCCTCCCTTAGCAGAGGCCCTCAGAAAACACCAGCTAACTATCAGTTGTAAAATTGTTATTGTAGAACTACTCCATTTGGGGTAAGTCATACTGTACTTGGATTGGATTAGAGTGTACTTTTGAATTCACCTCCTTGTCCAGATGCCCTGGAAGTAAATGTATTCTAAAACTAAAGGAATTTGGGGATTGAAGAACATTGAGAGTGTGTGTTGTCTCTAGACTGTAGATGCTAATCAGGGCCTGCTGAGTCCTTCTCAGAGCCCAGTGTCATACCAGTCATGAGTTATAATCTCTTTTTCTCTTAACTTGTGTATTACTAATAGAATCTGGGAAGCAAAGAGGTAATGACATGCTGAATCTCTCAGTTCTCCTCACCATAAAAATGGTGGTGAGGTTTTAGAAATTTCAGGAAGCAAATAATAAAGCCAGCTGGCTATGTTTTCCTGATGACAGTTTCTATCATAACTATAATTTAAGTCTTTTCAGTGAGTAAATCCCAATGTGGGCAGTGGGCTCTGCTGTCTACTGCTATTAGATTTCCTTGTCCTTTCTCTTGCCTCTCTCTCGGCTTGCCCATCCAGGCTGTCAGGACTAATTTTTTGCTACATGTGTCTAATCTGACCATTACAACACCGACGGCCTGACTTCAAAAGATGAAGAGAGGGTTTCTCCTCTGGCCCAAACAGTGCTAGGAGAACTGATATTACTAGTATTTCAGGTAAACAGCTCTTTATCCTCACCAAGCAGAGAAGCACTTCAAAAGAAATGTCTAAATAACCTGGAATATTAAGGCATCACTTTCTCGCACAAATTTTAATAGACATTTTTTTTTTTACACTGTGGAGAGACAGAGATTTGAGGAAGATGTCAAATCACATAAAGCTGCAGACACCACAGCATGAAAGATGTAATCTGTATTTGTCTTTTTGTGAGGAAGCAGGCCAAGTAGGCATTAATATACTTCTTGAGTGAAGTGGATACAAACACAGTTTATGCCTCTGCCATCATGGGCAGATGATTGCCTTGCAAGACTTATCCTCCTTCTCTCTGTCCCCTAGATATCAACTTCATTTTTTTCATGTATGAGGTAGCCAGCAAGACAAACAAGAATCCAGAACCATATATATTAAGGACTTTGGTTAAAGTCTTCTTATTGAGAAATGAGATGTGCTTGGATGGAGCAGTTGAAGCATGTGAAATGTATATCGTGTTATGTATTGGTTACAAAACTTAAAATAACAACAATGGGATTAGGGAGATAAATGGACGCAAAGGGATATGGGTGTTTGTTTACTTGACGTTTCTTTAGACTGGAAGCTCTTGGGGAATGACTCTACCTCTGCCTCCAAATACGCAAGACACAAGGCACCAAGGTTTGCTGCTCATCATGGTTGCTAAATATGACTTCATATTAATTTTTCTGGTCCCTAATCATGCACAAAAGGATTATGCTCTATCTATCTGTCTATCACCTATCTATCTATCATCTTCTATTTTTACATACACACAACATATTGTTTAACTTTCTTAATGTTAATAGATAGCAATAGAAACAGAGTGTTAATATTTTGAAGTAATATAAAGATACTATAAAACAAAATTAAAGGTAATTAAATATATATTTATACACACAATACATATTTACACGTACATGTATACAAACATACATATATTCACATGCACTCTATTTCAGAAATTATTCCTAGCACTGCTCTCTGATCTTCTCTCCCTCCAAAGCTGTATAGCAGGCCAGTCAAGGGCATTAAGGGGTCCCAGAAGAGTGAGTCATAAAGGATGATGTTGACATCAAGCTGGAAGGGGTGCACCCAGTTGTGCCCTAGGCATGCTATGAACTTCTAAGATGTGCTGCTTGCCAGGTCTCAGCAGTGACACCAAAAACTTTTCACTGGGTACAAACCAGAGTTTCTAACTACGTGGAGGTGCTTACTTAATGTTTATTGAATGAATGAGGTACAGAGGCAGGGGAAGACAGAGAGAAGAAAGCTGGTGGGGACTAGCTGGGTAGAAACTCTGAAAAAGTCTGTTTTGATCCCTCAGGTAATTGGTAATATTAAACTGTCTGAAAGAGCAACTTACTTCCCATGGTTTTGCTTATATGGACTTGCCAGATTAATATATAATGATGAGACATTTGAAAATGCAACCTTTTAATTACTTAATTGCTGGCTGTGAAGACACAGCTGACTGCCAAAAGGCTAAGGAGTATGTGCAACAGGATAACATTTGGCTAAAGGAAAGTCTATTTTTTTTACTTGTCCTTCAGTTGTTTATAGTTTGGACAAATTAATTCTAATTTACTTATCTTCCTTAAATTATAAATTATTCACACATAAGTAGCCTAGCTACAAAGTGAGAAGTTGTTAAAAAGTTAGGGGAACTATTTAAAAGCCTAAATATTAGGTCACTTTCAACCTAAAGGCAACATTTGCAAAGTTAATGGAAATTGTAGTTCAAAAGTATGTACAGAAATTTACAAATGTTCAAAGCTGACATGAAATATTATTTTTAAAAATCAAGAAATTTAACTACAGATAAAGCTGACAATAAGTACATAATATCCTAATATTAAAATGATGCTAGCTAGATTCTATAAGAATACCATATGGCATTAGGTAGAGAGCCAGCGAACCAGCACCTCGATATCCGGAAAGCCTCTAGCTGCCAACAGTGTTTGAGGATGAAAGCCGAGCCTGGCCTGCCTTGCTTTTTCCAATTCTGATTTGTGATACTCCTGACCTTGAGCTGAGTTGGCAGGAGACTGCCTTCCTGACCATGGTAGCTTTACTCTAGCTGGTGGGTCTGATTTCCCTCCCCATTTGCTGCATTTCTCTGCCAGGCCATCTCCATTGATCGGGCTCTGGCATACCCTAAAGCTGGACCCTGTTTGCTTCCCTTGCTTGAAACTTCAGTTTGAGGGTCATTATCTTGGATGAGACCTTGACTCCGCTTAACCCACTGAAAGAGACAAACAGGCAGTGTCCACCGTCTTGCCCTATAACATATCAAAGTTTGCATTTTCACAATGAAAATTAAAAGCAGCACTTAGTAATGAACACCTCTAATCATTTTGAACACAAGCAGTGGGAATTTGTATTCAGAAGATTCGGCTCATGGCTGGTTCACCCTAGTGGGGGAGGAGCTGTGCCTGGCCTCCCAGGGTGTGGCAGTCCCACTTTTTAAGAAGCCTTGCCCTGCAATCACCATGAGAGTGACAAAGTTTCTCTTTTGGGCCCACATTGGCAATTGAGAAACCATCTTAACTCCGAGAATCTTTGAAGTAATGTTTCTAAGACCCACTTACACAGTGGTTCAGTGACTGGCCTGCACTGAGAAGTGTTTCTAGAGAAATGCAGCCAGGGGACCTGCACAGGGCTGACCAGCCTCCACTCCCCATGTAGGGTGTGTGCCACAGTGCTGCAGTTCTCAAAGTGTGACCTGGAGACCCCCAGGGTTTCTGACTCTCTTGCAGCGGCTCTTTGAAGTAACAACTGTTTTCAAAATACTATTTAGATATTTTCCACTCTTCTCATGGAGTTTTCTAGAGGCTACATGATGATATTGCAACAGATTGAATACAAAGCAAGATACAAGAATCTTCAATTAATTGGAGAGTAAAGAGATTTGCAAACATGTAAAACAATGTCACTCTCATTATTTTTGTTTTGAATAATGGTTATTTTTCATTAACAGACTATTTTTGTTAACAGGTGATATTAATTTAAAATTAATGCGTACTTAAATTTTTTCTTAGTTTTAATTTCTAAGATGGTAAATATTACTATATATAGTCAACACAAACACAGGGGTCCTGATCCAATACAAAGCTTGCAGATAGCTGCCCTAGTGGGAAATACATGGGCTTTGGAGTCAAACAGATCCAGCCTTGAATCCTGACTTGTCTCTAAGTGCCTAGGACACTGGCAGTTTCCCGGCACTTCAGTTTACTCATCTTTGGAAGGACAATAATACTAATCTCCAGGGAGACCCTACAGATTAGCTCAAACACAGCATGGGAAGCAGTGGTAGCTAGCAGGCTTTCCATCCCTGTGCCCACAGCTGCCTCCTAGGTCCCTAAGCTGCTGGCTGGGGAGTGGACTGACCTTATCTGCCCCTTGTCCTCAGCCAGAAACAAGCAGGAGGCTGCTTTCAGTGAACTTCAAGGACCTAATTCACTCCTGCAGGCTCCTCTTCCCTCTTTGTCCTCTCCTGGAGATTCATAATAATTAAAATACCTCTTGCTCACTCTGTGCTTTGAGATACCAGATGGCAGGAGATGGGCCATTTTACTCACAAATGAGGCACCTGAGAATGGCCACAATAACCACCAACTTAGCTGGTATGTCCTCTCCAGTTACAGGTGGAACAAGGGGAGTGCTCAGCATCTGACCAGTATCTACAATAAGTGAAGAGTCCACGCAAATCCTGCTTCCTGTGTTTCTCCACTTGGTGGCTGGCCCTTGGCTGCTCTATAGATTCATGCTTTCCCTGGGGCAGGTACCAGGACTGACCTAATCAAGTACCGTAGGTGTATGGAAAGGCGTGGGCAGCTGTGAGCCTACCAGATGACTGCTAGGTGCATGAGTGGATGTATCACCCACTTGTCATTTCTCCCACTGTCTGTCTTTAAGACAACAAGATGGATGGAACTAGAGAGAATTATGCTTAGCGAAATAAGCCAGGCAATGAAAGAAAAATACCTTATGCTATCACCTATTACAGGAGACTAATGAACAACACAAACAAATGAGCAAAATTGAACCAGAGAATACAACAAGGATGCCAGCCTGTTAAACCAAGCATGCTGTGGTCTGGGGACAGCCAACTGACCTGGAGTCTGTAAGATCCTTCCCCATGTGGGACGGCCACCCTCCCCTCCACACCCCCACTCTTATTAGAGATTTCTGGACCCAAGTGTAGGTAGGATGATGACCATGTCCAGCTTGAAGCAGCTAGAGGAGCATGAGACCTTTGACCATTGTCCTTTATAACATTATAAAGGGTCTGAAGTCTGAGAGGGGGAAATTATTATTTTTTATTGTTATAAAAAATTAATTAATTAATTTTGAAAAAGAAGACTATAGGAAAGGGTGAAGCCAAAGAACTTGTAGCATGACCCATGGACATGAATTAAGAGGGGTGAGATTGCTGGGGGAATGGGGGTACTGGGCAGAGGGGAGCAAAGGGGGAAAAATTGGAACTATTGTAACAACATAATCATAAAATATACAAAAATATTATTTAAAAAAAAGACTATGATCTTAAGGTCTTTCTCTGGGTGACTCCATGTGGTACTCAGGCCTTCACTAGTCATCTGCAAGGCAGAATCATACAACACCCTCACAAACCAGCAGGGCACACAGGCAGGCAACCATGGGAACACAACTTTGATTAGAAACAAAAGACAAAGCACAATTAATCCATATATTGAAAACAATATGTAAGTAGGCCCAAATCTATATCATTCAGGAAACCATTGTTCACCTGGTAAAACTCTAGATCTTTCCATTCACTGATGGAATATAAACCTGTCAGGATTTGGGTTAGACCAAATGGATTTGGCAGTATGGGGAAAATCTGACTTGACCATGGATTCTCACACTGTTTTACTGCCATCATCTACCTCAACCTTGCTCTGACCTGCTCAATCCTACCTTGTGGGGCTTTTACCTCTGCCTGGTCCTAGGACCTCAAAAAGGAAATGATCCCACAGGACTGTGTGTGACTCATGGTTCTTGTTTCATTAAGAACATTTCTCCAAGGGTATTTTAGTGATTGTGTGCCTTTTTACTTCAGACAGGCTGTGTCAGAATGATCAGGGTAGGGAGGCGGAAAGGGAAACTGTGTTTATAAGGCCCCAAGATGGTTCTTATATAGCCCAAATTTAAGAATCATTGCATCATGATCATTACATATTTTAATAGTGTAACTTTGATTTAGAGAAAGTTTGAAGAGAATACTTGCCTGAGCCTGTGGTTGGGGTCTTATTTGAGTGTTTTCACTGAAAATTCCAGGGGAGTGTATAGATAACAACCAGGACTAAGAAATAATGAATGATTTGGGGGTATAGTGAGTGGCAACTCAGTTATGAACAAGACACTGGAAATTGAAATTGGGGGGGATACATGGAGGGTCTAGGTCTGAACTAGATTCATTTGGTATTTCCTAGAGAGTGACAATATTTAGGCAGATCACTTCTAGGGAAGGGAAAGTAAGATGGAGGAGGCGGGGAATCTAAGGAATGGGAGGAAAATTTGAGACAGCCCATCACAGGCTAGAGAATTTTAGGTCTACTAAAGTTCTTTACGTCTCCTGTTAGTTTCCTTAGGATCTGAAACCTGTCATTTGCAAAGCTGACTTACATGTTGGCTGCAGTCTCTGAAATGATATTTTCTTTATTGTTTATAGGTATTTGAAACTTCCAATCTGTCTGAATTGTGCCATGAAGACAAAGGTGCAAATGAAGTCTGATCTGTCCTAGAGTGTGAGTTTTTATGAGAGTAGCAGATATTTAGCATGTTGGGGACAGCGGAGAAAACCCATCAGGGCAGCAGCAAACTGGAGACACTGAAGTTCCTCAATCCCTCTCCCAGAGCTCCTAGCAGGCTGGTCTGCCCTGTCTCGGTAGCTTGTGCTGTAAGCCTCCCTGAGTCTCTCTCTGT
This sequence comes from Furipterus horrens, assembly GCF_987537825.1. NCBI lineage: Eukaryota > Metazoa > Chordata > Mammalia > Chiroptera > Furipteridae > Furipterus > Furipterus horrens. The sequence continues at coordinate 48,525,316 of NW_028327177.1, forward strand.
GGGGCTTTCCCTCTCTTCTGTACTTGTATTCACTCTGCTTACCCAGCCCTCTGCCCAGGAAGAAGTCACAGTCACCTGTCTGACCCCTGGCTGTTAACCAGCCAAACTCTGCTCTCCCCAGTGACTTGACTGGCAAAAGCACCCATGTCAGGAAACTGTGAGAACAGTGTCCTATTCAAGGACAACTGGGATTACATATTCGGATTTCTGTCTGTGCTCTTATTTAAAATCTCAAGGTCTCTAGTGAGTTTCTACACATTTTGGGGGTGAGGATGGAAATAGGGACATGTATTTTACATGATAGAAATAGCAAGAGATGTTTAATAAAATCAGGTTAAAAATAAAGATTACACAGACTATTCTGCTGACATAGTGAACATTTAACTTCTGAGCTGTCATTTAGAAGAAGATAGCTCACAAACCTATTGTTTAGCTACTGACTTGTTCCAGAAAAAGTGGCTATAAATGCCACTTGTACTTTAGGCTGACATACACGTACATCTTTTTTCTTTTGGTTCTGCCTCCTTTCGTGTCAGACATCCATCTTTTGTACATGTGGACAATAATGGCTATAGAAAGCACTAGGTCTGGAGAGTTTGAAGTGTATTCCATATAGTCCAGTCAAGATACATGTTGTAGGAAATCTAAACTCCCTGCTATAAAGTCAGGGGCAGAAGACAGACTCCAATCCCATTCTGAATAAATCTCTTTCCTTGAAGTAAACCAAAGCAATGTAATAATTTACTCATTCTAGAAAATCTTTGTCGGTAGCAGACAGAAAACAGAAAAAATAGTGCTTTTGTGTACTAAAATATTGCCATGATGCATAATAAAATTTTAATATTATAAAACTTAGCAGGCAAGTAAATTTTTGTAGAAAACTGTTACCATTTTTATAGAGCTCCCAATTCAGCAAAGCATTATTTTTTTTCAGATCATATTATTTGAAAGCAACAAGAATCTTAAAAACTCTCATGTGAAAGGGTCACTCTGGCTGCCCTTGTAATAAACTTGCCAAATTTTTATTTAACTTTGAAATTTTAAGTGTGTCTTCAGATTTCCATCAAGCCCTATTTCCTTGCAGCCCTGTCTTTTCACTCATTTCTAATTCCTTCTTATCTTCAGGTGATGGTTATGAATCTGATGCTGGATTATTTTTTCAGGTCTCTGCTTTGAAGATGAAAGGTCCAGAGAGGTAAAGTAATTTACCTAAGGCCACAGAGCCAATTAATGCCCAAGCAAAGATTAATATCCCATCTCTCCTCACTTCTATTGAGTGTTCTTTCATTGCAGGATGCTGCCTCATTTATTTATTTTTAATCCAAGCAACAAATAAATCAATTCTAATATGTTTTCCCATAGTATGCTATTTTGTCTGATACAGAAATTTGTAAAAAGATATACAACTATATCTGCAGAATAACAGCACAGACCCAATCTAAACAATGTCTAAATGAGGACCTTCAGTCACTGAGAAGTTGTTAATTGCTCCCTCATTTGGCTGGGTGGAGGCAAGGAAGAGGTGTCACAGCCTATGGCGATCATCCTCACCTCCCTTTCTGCAGCAGCTCTGGTGAAGGGTGCCTGGCTGCATACCTGCATTGTGAGCAGGTGTGAGGTGGCATCAGTCCTGGAAAACTTTTTTTGCTTCCAGCAGCCTGTTTTGGAGAGAAAGAGGTTTTCAAGGAGAGAAAGTTCTATTTCTCCCATCCTTTCAAAGTACACATACACCTGCTGGGATATCAAGAGTCTTTATACATATAAACTGGCTTTCTATCTGTAATCATGTTACTTGAAAAGACCACAGAGGTTTTTACTAAAATTGGGAGATAGTTGGGGTTAGCCTGATTTCAAATGATGGGGCTCCCAAAAGGAAATCACCCCAAGATTGGTTAGATCAGAGCCCACTGCAGGAGTTTACATTCAGGGGGCAGTTTGAGCCCTTTGGGTGGTGCCTGGGATAAATAGCAGCAGGGCCCACTCATTTTACATAGAATCAGCTAAATTGGATCAGCTTACTGCATCAGAATATCAAGGGCTGGGTTAAGGCAGCAGGGTTTTTCAGGACATAAAGTGAGGCCTGGAGATCAGTCAGAGGCTTAGCTGAAAATTAGCTGACTGTGATATGGGACTTAAAATGCACACCTTCTTGGGAGTGTTTCTGTGCGTGTTAGCGTGTCTGTGAGTTTGTGTGTATGTGTATGCATGTGTGTCTCTGTGCATGTGTATGCACACATGTGTATGATGGGGTGGAACAGCAGGAAGGAGTTCCTAGGAGATAAAAAAAGTTGTGCTTCATGAACAGCACAGCTCTGATAATGGCAAAGCTACAGCCCACTCACTGTCTAGTATTGATCAGTTATTCCTGACAGTGCCATCAGCCACCTATTACTTTCAGGTCACAAGTTTCCAAACCCAGCCCATCCACCAAAGACAGATGATTGTTCCAGCTTCAATGTACTGCTCCAAGACAGAAGGGGACATTCTGCTGAGAACAGCTGAGGAGGGATCTGGCTTTTTTCGCACTGTTATCTGAAAAACTTTTCATTGAAAGTTACAGAAGGGAGATGAGTTATTATGGAAAAAAAAAAGTTTAAATAAGACATTATTTGTGACATGCATTGTCCGGTAAGAATTTAAGTGAATGTCCACACAATTCAGCTTTTATAAATGCTCAATTGCAATAAGAGAATAATTGAAGAAAAAGTTAATTTTGTTCTGAATTATCTAGAATATTGCTTTGTTTCTCACTTTACATGGGCAGACATAAAATCAGCTGAGCCAATTGTAGAGCAATGGTGGGGAAATATCAGTCCTTAAGCAAAAAGACAGAATTCAAAAATTATGCAATATTTTCTTGATCTTATATTGTTTTATGGGTGCAATACACAAATTGCTCTCTGAAAATACAAGTATGACAATAATTATTGTCAGGTGTTAAAAAACATATTCAAAGAGTTTTCTTAATAAATTTTGTGCTTTACTTATAAATGACATGAGTACAACTCAGCCATTACAACAGTTGGAAAATCCAAAGTAAATACATATACCTTCTTGAAAGCATAGTTTTAGTTGTTAAAATATTACTAAACCTCATTAATTTATTTTTTAAAAAACCATGGCTGGGTGGGGATGTAAACAGAGATATGTACATTTAGAATATATTCTTCTTCAAAGAAATCATGAGCAAATATTGTCAGTTCTGCTTCACTCTCCCATTCTAACATCAGTATCCAAGAGCGAGGAATGAAGAAATACAGGGGTAGCCCTGGCCAGGTGGCTGACTTGGTTGGAGTGTTGTCCCATGCACCAAAAGTTGCAGGTTTAATCCCCCGTTTGGGTGTGTACAGGAAGTAACCAATTCATGTTTCTCTTTCACTTCAATCTTTTCTCTCTCCCTGCCTCTCTCTCTAAAATCAATAAACATACCCTCGGGTAAGGATGAAAAAAAAAGAAATACAGGGGAGATGCTGGCTTAAAGTACAGCTAGAAAGTAGGGGAAAGCTTCTGTCAGGCTTCTTCCACTGGATGGTCCTTGTTCTCTCCAAACTCTCCGGGTTTCTGATGACAGTACTTCTTTCCTTCAGTCAGGCAATGCTCTCAAACTGACCCTCAACTGTCCTGAATTTTCCACAATATTAAGTCTATCCTTTGCAATAGACTTTTCCCTGGGATAACGGTATCCCAACAAAGCTTTTGCAGGGCGTCTGCCTAGCCCAGGTGATAAACCAGTGAAAATAAGGTATAGCTTTGCTGTTGTGGATTTTCCTCAGCCAAACAGCACATGTATTTTCAATGAAAGGCCTTGGGTCCCGTGAAAATTGAGTAAATTGAGTACTACAAAAACTGTCAACACTATTTTCAGTGGGAAAATATTTTGTGAAAGGAAATTTTCTCTACTGCCCCTTAAATTGTACCTCTGGGATAACTACACTGCTACACACTTTATTTACAAAACCTCCTCATTGGATCTTTGTCCTTGACTCTTGCTTCTTCAATGCATTCATCCTGCTCATCGTGCTGAGTGACTGCTTTAGAGCAGTGATGTCCAGGCCACTCTCCCCTCAAAAATCTTTCCTGGTTTCTAATTACCTGCCACATGATTGCTGTCTTCTGGGATGGGTCCATCCTGCGTTCTCGGCCTCTTGTTTGGTTACACCTGGCACAGATCCTGTATTTTCATGACATCACAGTGCAAGAGAGTGTTGTGGCTGCTTTGATCTTCTATCAAGACCCCTAAACCTGCCTCTATATTAGCAATAATTATGTATCACTTTCTTATCATTCATATGCTCACTGGAGTAGCACTTTTAATTTCCTTAAGAATGTCTTCTTTGTATTCACAACTTGGTTAACTGGTCAAGAGACCTAGCTTTTAGCCTATCTCAGCTTTTGACATGTGTTTCTCAGTAAGCTTAATCATTTTTAGTTTTTGATTTAAAGTTAGTACATGTGACTCTTCCTTTTACTTGAACATATAGAGGCCATAGTAGGGTTATTAATTGGCCTAATGTCAATATTGTTGTGTCTCAGGAAATAGTGAGGCCCAAGGGGTTGGGGAGAGACTGGGGAATGGCCAGTGGGTGGAGCGGTAAGAACACAATACTTATCAGTTAGGTTCCTTGTCTTATATGGACATGGTTTGTGGTGCCCCAAAACAATTACAATAGTAACATCAAAGATCACTGGTCACAGCTCACCATAACATATATAATAATAATAATAATAATATGTTTGAAATATTGTGAGAAATACTAGAATGCGACACAGAGAGAAAAAGTGACCAAATGCTGTTGGAAAATGGCGCTGGTAGAATTTCTTCATGCAATTTCATCTGCAATGTGTAAAAAACCCCACAATATCTGTGAAGTGCAACAAAATGAGGTATGCTTGTATTTTGTTATAGTAGCCCAAAGGGACTGACTGTTTTCTATCTTTAAAAACTCACTGGGCCAGAGATGCATTGTTTTGTACACAAGACAGAAAAAAGTCCAGGTGATGATGACTAGAGTATTTCTCAGGTAGGTTCACAGGAACAATACAACCTCAAGATTTGAGAAAAGAGAGAAAATTATAGTTCTCATTTATTTACCTAGAAAAAGGAGGCACCTCTATTTTATGGTTTATGCTTTAACATGGTTCAATCTCTTTAAAAGGAATGTGTATCATTATCTATACAATGTCAATGCTTTGGATATTCAGTTGAAACTAGCAGTCAGCTTGATGACTTCCAACCATGACTTCCTTGCCAGAAACCATGTCATTTACAGCAGAATTGATGACCAGAGAGGGCAGAGCAAGCCAACAGTTCCAAAGCTTCTATGTATCACAAAATAAAATATTTTCTGAATTTTTATCACGAAAAGTTTCAAACAAAACAAAAGTGGAAAGACTAATTTAATAAGCCTCTGTATATTCATCACATAATTTCATCTCTTATGTAGCCTTCCTTTCTTCCTTTTCTTTTTTCCTTAAGAAGTATATTGCATGCATTTGTCATACCATCCTTACTTCAGAAGAAAAAAAGTCCAGTTATGCTTTAGAAATCCCACATTTGAGAATTTTTTGCTTGATTCATTATGGAGTTATGTAACCTGATTACATTTTTGTTCTTTTTAGCAGAGGAAGTGGTGATGTGTTCTTCATAATGCTTCATTTTAGGAGATATACAATGTCTTTTCCCACTTTTTATGATGTTAAGACAGTCTAATCTCTGCATTATGAAGTTTCCCATCAACATTTTACTACATGACTTTATCCATTAATAAGCCTTGATGAACTTATTATTTTCTTTGGAGTTTCAAAATGATGATTTTTCTAATTCTGTCATACTTTCCAGAGTTATTCACTGAAATTCTTTTTGAACAGGAGCTTCTTGTTCCTTATTTTTAAATGGCAACTTTTAGAGTAAGAAGTTAGAATTCTAGTTATTTCCAAAATGTTTAATAATTCTCTTTTTCCCCTTTTGTGCTTTAAAAAATAATTGTGCCTAACAAATCAAACATATCTTCAAAATATATTAATGCATTTTAATCAATTGTATTCATTGGTATTTTAAATCTAATGAACAAACTGAACTAACCAGTGGAAAAAGGACTCATGAACATAGACAACAGTGTGGTAATTGTGGGATGAGTGAGATATAAGGGGACCAAATTGTAATGGAAAAATACAATAAAAATTTTTAAAAGCAATTTAAACTATAAAAAACATCATACTATTTTACATTGGTATGTACTGCCATTAAAATTTAGCTCTGTAAAAAAATTAAAAAAAAGAAAATGTTCCATCTGTGTCAATGGAACTCCCTTCATGTCAGTTTTGGTTTCCTTTTAATATGACCTATGAAATGAATCTTTGGTATCATTTTTGCTTTCTGGGACAGGATATTCTAGGTTCATCTTATATATTTTCTCCCCTGGGCTGGGAATCAGACTTTCCTCCAAAGAATTCTCTTTTAATAGGGAATGGTATCTAGACTTGACAAGCAGGGTCTTGGTGTAGTAGCAGTTTTGCATTTCTTCTATTCCTTTTTAGTGGACATATACAGGAAACATATATTTTTGAAAAAATCAGAAGCTCATACTGTTGTATTAAATCTGAACTAGAAATAATGGCTTTTTACTTATCTTTTACATATTATACTCATAAACCTTTTCTTTGCACCAATAATTTTGGTCCCTAACAACATTAATGTAATTACTTTTTTCATCATTATACACCATAATAGGATAGTTTCAAAAATGATTGGCACTAATATTACAATTATAAACTTAACTGCATAAGGTTCAGATTTCTTTGCAGCCTTATTTTAATTTAAAAAATAATCCACTAAGTTAGCTTAGCCAAAATACTGTTTTAAAGATTTTTAAGATAAAAATTTTGTTATTAACTTGACATTCATATTTTTATTTTTACTTATTTATTTTTTGTATTTTTATGTTATTTTATCTAATTTCTACAATCAAATCTACAGGGTGGGGAAAACAGGTTTAGAGTTGTTTGTATGGAAAATAATACAATAATTAATAAATAACAATACAAGAATAAACTCTGTTTTGCATATTCACAACTGTAAACCTACTTTTGCCACACTCTATAGATAACAAAGTATAGTTAGAGACGTATCTTTTCATTCCTGTATCTACCATCCTACTTTACTGTTTTCATTAATATTGGTTTTCCCTTCTAGTGTTTCCTTTTGCAAAAATGAGAGAGACACACACAGAAATTTTTCTTTAAATAAAAGCCTATATACCATAAATACTTTTTTAAAAATTTAATTTTTAACAGTATATATTGGGAATTGCTCCAATTTAGAACATAGATTATGCTTCATTGCATAGCTATATCCTAATTTATTCAACCAGTGTCTTATTGATGGACAATTGGACTGATTTTAATTTTTGTTATAATTATGCTGTAATGAATAAACTTGTTAAATATTTCATATTTTGGAAGCATAAGTTCTGGGTAGAGTCTAAGAAGTGGGTTGCTGGGTCAAGGACAAATGCAAGGATGAACTTTGTTAGCTATTGTTCAGTGCTGGTCTGTAGAGTTGTATCATTGTGCACCCATTATCAACACATGAGGGCTCCTGATTTTCCACAACTGCCACAACAAAGAAAATTGTCAAACATTTAGATTTTTGTCAATGTCATAAGAAATTAATAATATTTCAGTGCAGTTGCTCTTACTGTAAGGGAGGCAAACCATTTTTGCATGTTCCATATGCCAACAGAGAATGTTGTCAAACTTGTTTTTTTTTTAAAGAGTAAAGCATTTAATCAAACTCACCTGCCAATCTGAGAAGTCAAATTTATTTTTAGGTTTAAAAATTTGGTAGCAGGATAAGAAAAAGATGAGAATGACTTTCAACTTCTTTTTTTTCCCTATAATATATTGGGGGGGGGGCTAATAAAATCTCTTGGAGCCAACTTGTTGTTATGGTCACCACCATGGTCCTGGGGAAACAACCAGCTTCAGGTGGTTTAGGGCCAGAAGGAGAATAAAGCAAGGAGAGAGCAAAACAACATTTTGCAAATTACTATGTGAGAAAGTGATTCAAACACTAAGCCCAGGTGCACAGCACTGAGCTTCAGTAAAAATAATAATTCTTGCCCCCATAGCCATAGCTTAAATATATTCAAACATGGGTTCTAATGCAACAAGAAAGTTCTAAAGATTCAGTACTATAAGTGTTTACAACATCAGGATCTTCTCTATGTTAAGAAAAATTTTGATTGATGTAAACTATAATGTATGTACGTGGAACAAAAATGCAATGCTTACTTTGTGAAGAATTCTTTTCAGGATTCTCAAATGTAATAGCAAGTGATAAGGACAAATTCTAATTTCTTTTTGACATTAAAATTATATTTATTGCCCTTGCAGGTATGGCGCAGTTGGTTGGGCACTGTCCCATACAACGAAAGTTTTCGTGTTCGATTTCCATTCCTAGTCAGAGCACATGCCTGGTTTGCAGGTTCGGTACCCAATTAGGGCATGCATAGAAGGCAGCCAATCAATGTTTCTCTCTTACATTGATGCTTCTCTCCCTTTTTCTCTGTTTCTTCCTTCCCTTCTCTCTAAAACAAAAATAATTCTATTTATTATTAGGTTTTATATTGCAAACCATAAACTTTAGATTAAAATTGACAAATGATACCTATAGCCTAACTTCCTCATTTTTGGGGGATGTGATTTATAAAAACATCATTAGAAGCTTCAGGCCAAGAAGTTAACTAAAAAAAGGAGTAGACTTTCTTTTTGTTTTTAAATATACTTCATCCTGAAGCCTCCACATGCTCACAAATGAGTTGTTAAATTTATCTCTTGACCTATGGGCAACCTTACTGGAAATGGAGATAACCAAAGGCTAGCTTCTATTTGTCAAAAACCGATTCCTTTCCCTTAGCATGTTTCCTTAGGATAAAGGGTTATTTCAGAGGCCTCTGTACAGCTTGTACGTAACAACTAAAACATAGACATCAGCCTTTGGCAGGGACTTTGACTGTAAGCCTTGGGTCAGACAGAGAGAAAGAGAAATATTAGATGTATGGGTTCTAGCAGGCACAAGAAACCTGACCACATGGATGTGTTTCCAGGTAACTAAGCAGAGATGGGAGTGGGTTGCCAGAAACTTAAAGATAAGCTTACAACTTCACTTTATTTCAGCATATGTTTAATGAGTACCAAGACTAGAAGAGCCAGTCAAATCAGAGGCACTCAATAAATATTTGTTAAGTAAGTAAATGATTATGAAACCCTTGAGTAGATTCTACAGTAGTTCTGGAGACTAGAAGTCAGAGATTAAGATGTCACTGGGCCTTGTTCCCTCTGAAGGAATTGTTCCAGGCCTCTCTCTTAGCTTCTGATAGATCCCTGGCTTATGCCTCCAAAACTACAATCATCACATGGTGTTCATTCTGTGTATGTCTGTGCCCAAGCTTCAGTTTTTTAAAAGTAGAAAAGTAATATTAGGTTAAGACCTATCCAGTGACCTCATCTTAACACCTGCAAAGATCTTATTTTAAGGAAGGTCATATTCTGAGGTACTAGGGGTTTGGACTTCAACATATAAATTTTGGGGTATCACAATTCAACTCATAGGAAAGATTTTTGTGGTGAAATCATCAATAAATTAGTTGCTATTAAATGCATGAGTGCAATCCCAGGCTGACAGGTCTTAATATGGAATTAATAAAACCCATTATCCTCCATTGCTTTCTGAGGTAGATGTGGCTAAGGAAGCCTGTCAATATGGAAATTTTAGAGTAAAACATTGCTTTTTTTTTTAATTACAGAAGAAGGGTTTTGAGAGAGGTCCAATAAGAATAAGAGATGTATTCTTGGCCTTAAAGCAAATTATCTTATTAAAATGCCTGAACACATATTAAAATTTGTAAAGCAACATATGGGTTAGTATTAAGTGACAATTATCTGATCCTACAATGAACACAAGGTAAACATTAAGATTGCATCATCGTGGGTATTTAAAAGGAGTGAAACGAGTCAGTCAGAGACAGACAGATACCATATGATTTCATTTATGTGTAGAATCTAAACAAAATAAATGAAAAAACAAAACTAAAACACATTCATAGATACAGAGAACAGATTTATGGTTACCAGAGGGAAGGGAAGTTGGGAAACTGAATAAAAAAGGTGAAGGGATTAAAAAGCACAAATTGGCAGTTAGAAAATATTCACAGGGATGTAAAGTGCAGCACAGAGAATATAGTCAATAATATTATAATAACTATGCATGGTATCAAGTGAATATTTGAAATATCGAGGAGATTAATTTGTAAAGTATAAGATTATCTAACCACTACACTGTACACTGGAAGCTAATACAAAATAATATTGAATGTAAACTGCAATTGAAAAATGAAATGTAACGGAAAAACAAACAAAAAAATTTTAGTGGGGGAAAAATGAAAATATGGAGAATGGAAATGCCAGTTCACTGAATATTAGAAGGACAAGGATTTTGCTTCACACTGTATATTTTTCTCCCTATCTGATCCCTCCAGAGTTTGGCATTCTAAAGAAGTAAGTAATGACATAAATTCCTTTGCATAAAACTAATAAGACCAGTTGTTAATAGAGGTTTTTTTTTGTTGTTGTTGTTGTTTTTTGACTAAGACGTTGACTGGAATGTCATACCTAAAGGAGACATGCTTGGGCTCTGGTCGTTAACAAAAAGCCCTGAGGAACTGGGAATGACTTTCGAAGGTAATAAAAGCCCACAAGATAAAAGGCCTGGTACCTTGGTTTGTTGTGCAGTCCACAGCAATCTTTCCAGGGAAGGAATGAAGGTTGTTTTCCTGAAAGATGGCTAGAAAGGACCTTAAGGCACAATGGAAAACCAGAACGATTTGGAAAAGACAGGTGTGTATAGGCAAGGCTGAATGCCAGGTATGTGGCTCAGCTTCTGTGCCCTCAAGGGCAGACTTAAGGTCACCCTAAATATTCCTTGCATAAGTTCCAGCAAAGAAGAACTAAAGATCATAAGTGATCATTTGCTGCTCTTGTTGTGTTTATGCAAATGAACAGGGTAAATTAAAAATGGACTTAATGCAGTCCCTTTAATGACAAGGAGGGTGTCTTAGGGAGAAAAATCGTTATTCAAGGAAAATCACAATGATCAGTGGTAGACTGTAAAGTAGTGCAACTAACCGTCTTTAAAGTTTCTTTTCATTTAAAATATGTTTTCATTTGAAAGTTAAACTATGTCTGTGGTATCATCAAAGATGTTTAATTTACAGGCAAGAAGAATGTCAAATGCCTTGCAACTGGATGTCTTTCCAATAAGACAGTCTCACAGATTTAGAGACTTGTTTGTGGGTTATGTTACATAAATTAACATGTGTTTTCTGTTTTCAAAGGGCATAAGCCTATGACCTCATTACCTGAGTGACTGTCTGTACGTATAGGCCTCACTTAATCCTGTCTGCATTGCTGCCTCCTGAGACTCAATGGTTTGGCTGAACTAAGTGGCTGGGTTGGTGAAGTATGGGATGGTCTGTGGGCTTCACTTTAAAACTGGTTTCTCTTTTCTATCCTAATGACTTGGACTGAAAGGGCCCAGAGGTCTGAGAAGGGGGAAACCTAAAATATTTCCCTAAGTCCAAACTAAGTATAATGGACAAAAGGGTTTTGGACAGGTGAGATGTGCCTGGCACACCTTCCTCCAAAGAAGCCCCTTTTTTCCCTAATGTGGGACATTGAAAAATTAATACCTGCCTTTTGTCATCTAGTGGTTATGGATCGAATGACGTCTTTTAACCCTGTTGCCAAATCTGTTGCCCCTAGAATACAACAAGGATGCCGGACTGTTAAACCAAGCATGCTGTTGTCCGGGGACAGCCAACTGACCTGGAGTCTGCACGATCCTTCCCCATGTGGGAAGACCACCCTCCCCTCCACACCCCCACTCTTATTAGGGATTTCTGGACCCAAGGGTAGGTAGGATGACAACCATGTCCAGCTTGAAGCAACTATAGGAGCTCGAGACCTTCGCCTATTGTCCTTTATAAGATTATAAAGGGTCTTAAGTCTGAGAGGGAGGGATTGTTATTTTTTATTGTTAGAATAATTAATCATTTATTTATTAAAAAAAAGAAGAATATATGAAAGGGTGAAGCGGGAGATCTTGTATGTGTGACCCACAGGCATGGACTTGGGGGGGTAGAATTACTAGGGGAGGGGAGTGCTGGGCGGAGGGAAGCAAAGGGGAAAAAATTGCAACTATTATAACAATATAATCAATAAAATATACTTAAAAAATAAAATAAAAAAAAAGAAAAATATTAGATTTAGAAAAAGTAAAAAAAAATAAATAAAAGTAAGGAGAGACTGACTTCCTAAATGGCAGAGGTAGTAGCTCAGCACAGCATCACACCACTGAAACAAATGATAAAAATTATTTTTAAAAATTTAGTCTTCAAAAATCATCCTAAGGGACTACATCAAATTAAGAAGCAACTGTTCAATAAAATTGACTAAATATCTGTAAAAACAGCAAGACATTATTATATTTGAGCCATGATGTGCTCACTTTCATTCTTTCCTTCCCCCAGCTGAGTGGAACAGAAGCTCTATTCTGGGTTGGTGTGGGCTAGAAGCTGGGGTTGCCTCTTCTATCTCTCAGTCTAAAGCTACAGTTTCACCCTAGGAGTGGCAGGCTGCTGGCATCACCCTCAGCTTCCAGCTTTGTATTTCAGAAGCTCTATTCCAGATAGGTATAGCCATGAAGATGAGGTTCTCTTCCCCCAACAGATCTCCCACTTGTAGGGATGAAATTCTAATCCAGACATAGCTGGCTGAAAATACTGGGCCCTGGCTTCCTATGCCCCCATAGGACTGAAGTTCTGTGCTGGGAGGGGCCAGCTGAGAAGACTAGGGTCTACTATTGCTAACCAGAACCCCCAATATTAGATCAGGGATAGTGTTTTGAGTAAAGTGGGTTGCCGACCCCAGCCTCAGCTCTGGTGCAGTGGCATAGAGACTCTGTTAGAGTGTGTGAAAATCTGATGTAAGAGGAGCCATTTTAAAATGGAGCCAGAATAGCCATCCAAGAGAAACTACCTTGTCTGTCTTGCTCCTTGAAATGGGCAAAGTAACCTTGGACTGGGCCATAGCAACATTGTCTTACAAACATTTATTTGTAAAGCCAACAGGAAAAGCAAACATCCTGACCACAAGAACTGACAATTATGGATATTTTTTCAAAAAACAGGATCGGTAACCAGCCATCTATAGTTAAAGAGTAACACAGCTTGCCAGCACCAATAGAAATTTCTTTATTCATGTAATAATTCTCTTCCTATTCTCATAAAAAACCCTGACTTTATCCTGTATTCAGGACACTATTTAGATTTCTGTCTGAATCTGTGCTTCCCAAATTACACTTTTTTTTTATTTCAAATAAACACTTGTTGCCTCTCTTTTTGGCCTTTTATTGTTAGGTTAATAGGAAAGGGACAGGACTTAAAAACATATAATCCATTGGTCTGCCTAAAATGGGCTAATAAAGGGCATTGTCAAAAACAATGGAAATCTTGATGGTGAGCAATTAAGGTCATCTATTGCATTTATAGGAAGAGTGAAATGGTAGATCATCTATAGAAGTTTAACAGAGAGAACGAAGGAAAGAGACAGCTTTAGAACAGCCTTCCTGGACTCAGAGCAGCCTCAGGATGAACAATGTCCTGTTCCTTTAAAGGGTTACAACCTTAATAAGATCAGTCTATGGGAAATTTATGCCATAGAGTATTGTCAGAAACAATAGAACAATCAAGTAGTAATTAGTGGAGTCTAATGGCCAGGAAAGAGACAAAGAGAACCTAGCAAAAATACAGTGAGACTGGCAAATTAAGATGAATATTTGAAGTCTCTGTGACATCATATGGTATTTTATGCAACATATTATATTGTTAATAAGATATTTCCTAAACAGCACATGTTAGAGCTGGGTTTTCTAGAAGGGAGGGATTAGAATATATGATACATGTTTTAATGAAGTTTTTTTTACTAGAAAAAGAGTTGAAAAATTGTTTAAAAACAAAATGATGTAAATGTGTTAGAAGAGCCAACCCTATCAGTTTTAAATGAAATACATTAATTCCACTGGTTTGTAGTTTTACCTCTTATTGTGAAATACAGGGATCCAGAGGGTTTATTAAGATTATTAATTAGTTGCATATTTATCTCTTCTTTGCTACTACATCCCATGATATATTAAAACCAAATTATAATAGAGTCACCCTGAGTGAAATCACCTTCACTTCCATTTTGGAATTAATGAGTAGGACTTCAACAGTACTGTACAGAGACTTCTCATTGAATCAGCAGTTTAAAAAGTGGGCACACATATTGCAAAGATGTCAATCTGCCTGGCCATTATTTAAATGAATGCCTTGCCTTTTTGTTGAGCTATATACAGACAATTAGATGGAATTATTATGAAAAGGCTTTAATCAGTGCCTTTGTGAGGTGTGCTAATTGGCTACTGGAATCAAGCAGCCATGAGAAAAATCAGAGCCATAACTCCCTTTGGAGGAACTGTCAGGCTTCCCTGCATCATGTGTGAAGGTCATGCATGGAGTGGGCTCACTGGGGCCGGCTCAGAAGAGGTCCAGTGGTGCAATACATCCCCTAATCCCAGGAAGTGGTCCCTATGGATTTGAACTTTACCAAATTTGGCATTGTGGAAGTTTCAGCTCATGTTGGTGATTATTTGATCTTCTGTAGTTCTAAAATATGGATAAGCATTTTGATGTCTTGAGATATCATTAGTCATGGGTGTATTCCTTTTCAGATAGTAGTTGCTCTGTTTTTAGTCATTTTAAATATGCTTTGGAAAAAATGGTTTAAAAGAATTTTAAAGTGCTATACATATGCAATAGCTAAGCAACTGATAAAGAAAAACATAGCTAACACACAGAATTTGAAGGCATAATTATTTTTTTGTTTCTCTCACATCCACAACCAGTTCTTTTTTGGATTCTTTTTGTTGGTACAATGGAATGCATCTCCTCCTGGTTCCTTCTAATGGGTTAGGCATAATATGCATGCGTGAGCTTATGTAATTTCTAAAAGGCAAGACTAAAGATGGACCAATTTTTTTAAACAAATATGCCAATATGTAAATATCAAAGATAGGCATTGATTTTTCAAAGCAGTTTTCTTAGGAGGTTGTTCTATGTCCTCTTTTCTGTGATGCTACTTTGCTAACATTCTCTGGAGTTGGCTTATTTCATTCACTTATTCAGCAAATAATTAATGAGTATTTATTATGTACTCTCTAGAAACTACAGGAACAAAGACAAATAAAACATGATTCTTGATGTCAAGAAGCATACAGCTTAGAAAGGAAGCGAAAAGTCATGTACATGTCAGAGGATATGTGTTCCAAGTTCTACTGAGGGCCAGAGACAGCTTCACAGTGAGGAGGTAATATCTGAACAAACTCTTAATGGATTTTGCCAGATTAAAATAGAAAGGGGTCAGATTCAGGCCTGGTAAATAGTAAATGAAAATCCACATGGGCCTAGAGTACTGAAATATTTTCTAGCCTTCAAGTAGGCTGTGTCTCTCAAGTAGGGTATGAAGGGAAATGTAGAAAGACTTGGCCAGACAGTAGGCAGGGCTTCCGATAGAAAGGCTTTCAGTCAACCACCTATCTCTTTCTTTATAATCACAATTTCTGGTTGACTCCACATCACATTGCAAATTTAGAACATCCTTCTTTACTAGACCTAATTCTGTAATTTTTAAACATTTTTCAAAAAGTCATACTTACTGTCAAATTAAAACATGTATACTATTTGCTGTATTAATGATGCTCAAAAGAATGGTCACCAGTGATGATGACAATTCTCAAAGAGGAGTCCACAGTGTATTTTTAGCCATGTCTAAGTCTACCCATGAAATCTGTTTTGGAGATGATAAAAATTATTTGAAATCTGTACGTTAGGTGTATTTTCTAAAGAATCAGACATTACCTTTTATTTAATGTTTTATTGTTTATGCTATTTCAGTTGTCCCAATTTTCCCCCGTGCCACCTACTTCCATGGTTAATCCTCACACCATTGCCCATGTCCATGGTCCCTTCATATTTGTTCTTTGACTAATCCCTTTACCTTCTTTCAATCGATCCTCCACCCCCTCCTCCCCTCTAACAGCTGTTAGTATATTCCATGAAGAATCAGACATTACCTTATATACATACTTCGTGTGGGCTGATAGATGCTTTCACAGGCATCTTGCAGTCACTCTCTGCTACTGATTTCGATTTGTTTACTTGACAGCCTATATTTACTGTCATTATGCCTAATTCTCTGTTTACTAATTTGTAGGTAAATGTTTTCCATGGTGTTTTGCTGTCTCAGTATTTTCTTCAGATCTTCTTTCTCCAGTCAGAATAAACTTAATTCTTTAAGTCATTCTACCCAATAGTTCAGTTAATAAACAAACAAAAAAACAAAGCAAAAAGCTCAGGGTCCTCATCCAGAATTGCCATTTCTCATTCCATCTTTTGGCTTTGATTTGCTCCATTGATAAAAGTATTTCAGCAGTTCAAATGGGAAGTTACAAGGCTACTATTTCTATAGCTTTTGTGTTCTGACCTTGTAGTCACTCTCACTCTAATCATGATCTGACAAGTTATACACAGCCAATAAGCCAATGTAAAATAAATAACAAACTTGATACCTTATATAATTTTCCCAATGTACACTTAGCTATCCTCCAGAATAGTGTAAAAATATTTCCCCTGAAGATTTTTTTGTTAATGCTTTTTTCTGCTTGAAGGAATATCTGACTCCTAATCACTTTTTCAGATTAGTCATGACTTCCTATCCTCAACCACATTGGACAGCGTCAGGCACATAGAACAATTAGCTATTCCTGAAACATGCCTCATGCCCTTTGCTATTATATGTGCTGTTTCCTCCTCTTGAAATGTCTCCCCTTCCAATGTTACACTTTCTATAGTCATTTTCTGCACATCCAAAATAACACAAAGATGATTTGCAGTGGAAACTTGTGGATTAGGGCTCAGAATTCTCACTTGACTCCTACTCTCACTAATTATATGTGAAAATATAAGACAGAATGTAGACAGTTTATGGGCAAATATAGCTTATAGTGGAGTGGGTGCATGTGCTGTCTCTGCAACCAGATCAAGTAAATCTGAATCCTGGTTCTGCCCTTCTTTCTTCCTAGGACCATAGACACATTATTTTTCAGCACTTCTCTTTCCTTTTATTTAATATTTACATATTTATTTATTTAATCCTCACACAAAGAATTTTTTTTCATTGCTTTTAGAGAGAGAAAAAGGGAAAGAGGAAGGGAGAGAGAGAAACATTAATGGGATAGAGAAACATTGATTGGTTGGCTCCCCTACATGCCCAGACCTGGGATTGTACACACCCTGACTGGAGATGGAACCTGCAACCTAGGAACGTGCCCTAACTAGGAACTGAACCCATAACCTTTTGGTTACCGGATGAGGCTGCAATCAGCCAGGGCACTTTTTAAATTAAATTGAAGTAATAAAGTACCTACACAATCTTCTTAGCATGCTTATGTAAAATTGGGATAATATTAGAATTTTAAAGGTCACTTGAGGGTTAAATAAAATTAATAAAGTAACAATTAGATTATTGTTCTAATTATTAGGAAAATGGAAATTATTTCAGAAACGTTAACTATTTCATACTATTTTAGCAAATTCCAAATCATAGTAACAATTCACCTAAAAATATCAAAAACTCAAACAAAATCTCTTGTTCTTTCAAATGCTTAAAATGCCTAAACTGTGTCTCAGTGGTTCTCCTTACACTTGATTAAGTGATTTACTCTCCTTTTCCTTGTCTTCTTTAGGCACTTAAGCAGTTCCTGTAGCTCTCTGCTGCTGTGTATACTGAGGATCAGAAAATGTGTCAGAAACTTGATATATGTAAAAAATCCTCTTCAGGTTAGAGCTGTGATTAGGTAGATCGAAGGTTCAGTGAATGCAGTTGGTTTCGGTCTGTTTAGGCGTGAGCGTTTGTACATTCATTTACCCACTCAGCCCTTGCCTTGTGATGTATACATGTACTTATCTGACTTTCTCCACCATTCAACCTATCCACTGGAATTTTTTGGGAATCAATGAGACCACGTACTTGAAATACAGAGTGATAAAAAAAGAGATGCTAAAAAGTATCAAGTGTTAATAAATGAAACTTCCTTCTATAATACAAGCTGATAGAGCTTGGTATTACTTGAGCATTCACCCAACTTTCTATAAAAAGCAATTTTTTATAGACTGTTTTCCCACCTTTGGGATGCTAAGTGTCAATGGAATCAATACTTAATTGAAATCTTCCAAATGCCCTCACTTTCTCCTTCCTTTAGTGGTTCCACTACAGTACTCTTGGCAACATTAAGAATCGCCTGATTACCTTTATTGCTATAAACTCTAAAACAAACCACCTCAGCCATATCAGCCAAAATATATCACCACTCAGTAACTCAATATTATATTTTGTTCTACTTCTCAAAATCTAGTAGCTAGCATTTTAGTTTTTAGGATATACTCACACTGCTTTTAAAAAGTGGTTAGCTGAAAATAAATTCTGCCACTTTGTGTAACAGTGTCATGTTCAAAGTGTTCTTGCTCAGGTCAATGACTACTTTTATTCATTATTGCATATTCTTGTTGGAATAGAGTTAAGTGGAAGTTATACTTTGAGTTCTTCTACTAAAATATCAAACCTCAGCATTAGACTCATAATAATTGCCGTTATTGGTCATTTAAGATAAGAAAAGTTGACAAAAGCATCTCCAATTATAATGTTCTAAAGATGTAAAGAATAATTCTTTCCTTTACTAGTGGTATTTAGAATGTGCATAATATCTGATTTTTTGAGGAGCTTTATAACAGAAACACAGCATAACAGGAAGATAAGACACAGTTATCTTTCAGGCCTTCATATGACCTCTCTCCTTAGTCCTTGTATTAGTCTTCTAGGTTAAAACTCAGCTCCACATTTGGAAAATGAGAACAAGAATACAGATTCCATGTGTGAAAGGGAAAGAAGTATGATAGAGTTGGAAATGCTTTGATCAAATGATGCCATATAAATGTTTATTATGGGAAATTTACTTAATTTGAAAACCTATTAAACATCCACAAAAGAAGTCATTTTATTAATTAAGACACTTTATTATATTGATTCTAAATTATTTTCTTTTGCCTTGTCAATAATAAACATAAAAAGCAGCTCAGTTAAGAGAAACAAGCAAAGAAAAATAATTTGGGATCAATGATAACATAATAAAATATCAAAGCTGAGCTCTGAAGTATATCATATTCAAAGTAATCTTAACTTTTTTCTCCTTAAAATGAAAACAATTACTTTTTTTCAACATGTTAATGAACTTGGATTTTTAAATATCTGGCTATGTTGTTAATTGTGTGTATTGTCAAGTCTCTTTGTATTGGATATTCAACACATTAGTATTTAATTTATTTTTAGATGTGAAATGGTTTTAAAAGATAATTTTTACTTTAATATTAATTCCACAGAAAATGATGAACAGAGAAGTAGTATTTTTTGACTGAAATAAACATAATTTTACTTATTTTGAATTTTAGATTTAGAGGTGACCTAATTTGATTATTTTATCGAATGCCTTAGTCACATATGCAGTATTTTATTGAGGGCCTATCATGTTAATAAATCGTAGGCGTGAAGGTCAGAATGCTTGCTAAAGGTACCAAAGATATAGCTGTGAACTCAGTAGAGGAAAGTCCCAGAAACACATGGGTGGTTGTTATAAACTTGCATTCTACTTTGGGTTATTTAGTGCATTAAGCTCAGTTTCTCTGTTTGCATGTGGGTTTAAACATTACCTAGTGTCCCATAGTAAATCACTTGCTAGTACTCTAAAAAACTGAAAACATTAAAAATAACTGGGAATAAATAAAATGAGTAAATCACTTGTTAGTACTCTAAAAAATCAAAAACATTAAACGTAACTGGGAATGAATGAAGTGAAAATTCATACAACTTATTATGTTTTTTTACTACCTGGTGTCCATGAGTTATGCGTATATGTTCTCTGGCTAATCTATCACCTTCTTTCATCCAGTTCCCCACCCCCCGTCTTCTCTGACAGCTGTTAGTCTGTTCCATGTGTCCATGCCTCTGTCTCCATTTTGTCCATCAGTTTATTTTGTTCATTAATTCCACATATGAGTGAGATTGTATGGTAATTGTCTTTCTCTGATTCATTGTTCTTTCAACATTTAGAATGAACACGTCTTTTCCCCATAATTTTTATTATTATAGGAATGGCTTGTACTCTTTTACATATTACCAAAAACAATTTGCAAACTTTTCACATTAATCCTTATACTGAACTCTTGTTGAAAGGGACTGGGTAAGAAAAGTGGCCAAATCACCTTCAAAGTAGTTTCTTGATGACATCAGTCTTTTAATTTTGCTTCTCAATATGTCATGACATATTTGGTGCCCAGTGTTTTCCCCCTTAATTTAAGTGTGTGCTTAAATTTCAGTTATATTGTTCCTTAAGGATGCTTGACATGTTTGGGAGAACTGGATGCTACCAGATTCCCTCAGCTGGGTTCTTACCAGAACCAGCAGAGCTGGAAGGCAGCAGACAGTTCTCCTCAGGGCTAAATCTTTTCCTTCAAAACGTGCTGTGTATTTAATTATGTTAGTGAGAACATTAAGATGAAGCACATGTAATTTTTTTTTAGTTAATATTAAATTCTAGGCCTTGACCTCAATGCCTCACATGTGTTTATGCTATAATAAAATGTTCACAGTGCTCATTATATTATTTGAAGTACTTCCTCATTTCAGAGGGAATAAATCGAGCTTTCCAGGGTTTAAGACATTTGCCCCAGTTTTCAGAGCTTGGTTCTCAACTTCAGAGCCTGCATGGTGGGTTTTTCAACAGACCCCCCAAGGGCTTCTGCCTGAGAACCACCAAAGGATGTGTAGTCAGCCCTGCTCTCAGGATGGAGACTAAGGAACTTGTCAGGGCCAACAAAAGAATGTCCTGACTCAGCTGACATTGAAGCCTGAAACAAAATCAGAACACAACAGCCCAAATCTTTCTATTCTCATTTGATGTACAAATTCAAATGAGCATGAGTGAACACCAGAGCCTGAGAAATTTGCTACAATGCCCCCTAGCATATTTGTAATGTTCAAATCTATTATTTGTGTCCTGAAAAATTAAGTAGGAACTGGCAACCTGCATAGGACTTGACCCACAGTAGGCACCTATAAACACTTGTGGAGAAATTAGGAAAGAAGATGTTTTTGTCTCTTCATTGTGCAAACCAAAAGGGAGCACTTCCTTGAAACCTTATCAGTATGGTGGGTAGCCCAGTCCTGAAAAGCATAGTTACTTTCTTGGTAGTTTTGGGGGAAATATAAAAGACCTGACAGCATTTGATAAACTGAAATAATTAGATAGCTCTTGAGTTCATTATATTGCTATTTTACATTCAGAGAAGCTCTAAATGACAAGTGGACAGAAGTGTAGAGTGTCGGTGTTTGACAAGACCTCTGACTCCCCCACTGTAAGCCCCATTGTTGATTTAATAATATCATGCCTTATACAGACCCTCAAAAAATTCTGCTAACCAATAACAAGGTTCCTTACAGGGGTTCATCTGGGACAAGAAAATAACCTATTCTGCTAATCAAATTGGGGTGGATAATTGACTGGTGCCTGCAGGATTTTTTAGTTTTGCATGATGAAGAGAATTTCCCCAGCATGATTCATTCAGCAATATTGTATTTCATGTGATAAACATAGAGTTGGATAGTTTCAAGGTGTAAGGAAATATAGTGACCATTCAGCATGCTAATGTGACATGATAGTTACTTAGCTAGTTTGTAGGAGAATCAAGACTGAATCCTCTGCCCCCAGTCCATTTACTTGACACACTCTTCTCTATCTCTTTAAGTAAATTTTTATTCTATATGTGGAGTTCCAAGAAGAATAATAAAATACTTTCAACTTAAGGAACTGATGGAGAGAAGATGGCAGAGGAGTGAGGGGAGGTTGTGCTTGTTTGCTCCTGAGACCTGTCTGTAGTTTAGGCTAATTGTGGACAGAACATCTCAGTTAACATCTGGATACTGGCAGAAGTTGAGCCTTGGCGCTGCTGGATCAGAGAAGAACATCTGGGAGTGACCTGTCTGGTGAGGACAACAGAGGAGAAAGGGATGAGACGGGGTTTCTTACTGGCTTGGCTCTCTGAGCTGTGGCTGGCAGTGCACAAAGATTTTTGGGGGGACCCTACGTTTCCCCAGAGAGGAGTTGGGAGGAGAGCGAGGCTCTGCCCACTGGCAGAGCCAGGTGGTATCTGGCTCTGAGAGGCAAGAAACAGTGTACTGTTGTGTGTGCAGGAATGTGCTTTTCTCTTTTCTTTTTCTCTTTTGATTGTTTTTTTGCGGACAGGGGAGGAGAAGCTAGGGGTGGGGCAAGATGCTTGTGGAAGCAGGTGCAGAAGCACACTCGCCCAGTCCCCAAACCTCCCCCTTGGTCACACAAGCATGCACATGGAAGTGTTCTGGTCTGCCTGCCCAGGCACGCAACCAATCTGCCTGCCTGCATGCCCAGGCGTTCCCGCCCTGCCCCAACAGGTGCACAACAAACCTGCCAGCTGGCGCATAGAGGCCTCCCTATCCGCTGGAACAGGCGAGCAACCAGTCCGCCCACTGCCGACCCTGTGCCCCTGTGAAGAAGAGCCTTGGACCCGCCCACCCCAGTGCACAATGGGTCAAACCCCCCCCCCCACGGCCTGTGAAAGGGAATGCACTTGCCCCTGGTTGAGGCCAAAGGAGGGTGAAACGAACTAGAGGCACTTTGTGATAAGCTTTGGGTTCTGGCTCTCGAGAAAGAGCTAAGAGAGCAGTGGACTAAGTCCCAGTACAAAATCATCCCCGGTGCTACAGAAATCACTTGAGCAGACTATTCCCCTCCAAGTGGCATCAGCTCAACAACTGTATACAAGAAGGTCACATCACTAAGGCAGAAAATAAAAGCAGATCAATCTAAGAAGCAGAAACATGACCAGTGCCCAAAATGGGGAGGTGGAATAACACCCCACTGAAAAGAAATAACACTGCACCAAAAGGAAAGGAAGAATTCCCAGGAGAGATAGAAGAAAGAGAAGCAAGCAAACTATCAGACATGGAATTGAAAACAATAGTAATGAGGAAGCTCAATGAACTCAACAAACTCAATGAAAACTACAAAGAACTCCAGGGAAACTACAAGGAAATTACTGAGAACTACAAGAGCATAAAAAGGGACATAGAAATTATCAGTAAGAACCAGGAAGAAATGAAGAATACAATTTCTGAACTGAAGAACACAGTAGAATTATTCAAAAGCAGGCTAAACGAAGCAGAGGATCATATCAGTGAGTTAGAGGACAACATAGAAAAAAATTCCCAAACAATGCAACACAATGAAATAAGACTGAAAAAAAATGAAGAGGGTTTGAGAGAACTACAGGACAACATGAAATAAAACAATATCTGTATCATAGAGATAAAAGAAGGAGAGGAAGAGGAGCATAGGATAGAAAACCTGATTGAAAAAGTAATGACAGAAAAATTTTCCTAACTTGATGAGAAAAAGCCATGAGAGTCCAAGTAGCACAGAGGGTCTCAATGAAGATGAATGCAAAAAGACCCACTCCAAAGTACCTCATAATTAAAATGGCAACATTCAAAGACAGAGAGAGAATCCTAAAGGCAGCAAGAAAAAAACAGCAAGTAACATATAAGGGAGCTCCGATAAAACTATCAACTGGTTTCTCAACAGAAAAACTATGAACCAGAAGGAAATGGCAAAAAGATATTTAAAACAATAAAAAACACAGGCCTACAACCAAGACTACTCTACCTTGCAAGGCTCTCATTCAAAATAGAAGGTGAAATAAGGAGTTTCCCAGACAAAGGAAAACTAAAAGAATACATCTCCACCAAACCAGCATTGCAAGAGGCTAAAGGGAATGCTTTAACAAAAAAAGAAAAAAGAAAAAAGAAAAAAACAGATGGAAAGGAACAGAGGATCAAAAGGAAATGAATAAATATCTGTCAATAATAACCTTAAATGTAAATGGATTAAATGCTCCAATCAAAAAGACATAGGGTAGTGGGATGGATATGAAAACATGACCCACATATATGCTGTCTACAAGAGACACACCTCAAAACAAAAGATTTACACAGATTGAAAGTGAAGGGATGGAAAAAGTATTCCAAGTAAATGGACATGAAAAAAAAAAAAAGCTGGAGTAGCAATACTTATATCAGACAAAACGGATTTCACAGCAAAGACCATAAAAAGAGTCAAAGAAGGACATTTCATAATACTTAAGGGAACAGTCCATCAAGAAGATATAACCCTGGTAAACATATATGCACCCAACATAGGAGCACCCAAATATATAAGGAAAACCTTGGAAGACTACAAGAGGAATATCAACAGAAACACACTCATAGTAGGGGACCTTAACACCCCATTGTCAATAATGGACAGCTCTTCAAAGCAAAAAAAAATACCAAGAATATTGAGGCATTGAACAAAATTCTAGATCAAATGGACTTACTTGATATATATAGAAACTTTCAACGCCCAAAAGTACAATATACATTCTTTTCAAGTGCACATAGGACATTTTCAAACATAGACCACATGGTAGGACACAAACCAAGCCTCAACAAATTCAAGAAAATTGAAATCATATCTAGCATCTTCTCAGATCACAATGCTTTGAAACTAGAAATCAATCTCAAGGAAAAAACTCAAAGACATTCAAACTCATGGAGAATGAATAATACGATATTCAATAATGAATGGGTTAACAATGACATCAATAAAGAAATTAAAGAAGAAATCAAGAAATTTCTGGAAACTAATGATAATGAACACACAACAGCCCAAAACCTATGGGACACAGCAAAAGCAGTCCTGAGAGGAAAGTTCATAGCAATACAGGCTTATCTGAAAAGGATAGAAAAATCTCAAATAAAAAATCTAACCCTAAAGCTACAAGAACTAGAAGAACAACAACAAAGCCCAGAGTGAGTAGAAGGAAGGGAATCATCAAGATCAGAGCAGATTTAAATGACATAGAAACTAAACAAACAACTCAAAAGAAAAACAAAAGTAGAAGCTGATTCTTTGAAAAGATAAACAAAATCGACAAGCCTTTAGCCAGGCTCATCAAGAAAATAAGAGAGAGGACCCAAATAAACAAAATCAGAAACAAAAGAGGAGAAATCACAACTGATATCACAGAAACACAAAGGATTGTAAGAAATTACTATAAACAACTATATGGCAAGACACTTGACAATGTAGATGAAATGGCCAAATTTCTAGAAACATATAATCTTCCAAAACTGAATCAAGATGAAGGAGAAAGCCTGAACAAACCAATAACAAAAAGTGAAATTGAAGCAATAATAAAAAAACTCCTAGCACACAAAAGCCCTGGGTAGGATGGCTTCACAGGCGAATTTTACAAAACATTTAGGGAAGAACTAATGCCTACCCTTATCAAAATATTCCAAAAAATCCAAGAAGAGGGAAAACTCCCAAACTCTTTCTATGAAGCCAGTATTGCTCTAATTCCAAAACCAGGTCAAGACACAAGAAAGAAAGAAAACTACAGACCAATATCGCTGGTGAACATAGATGCTAAAATCCTCAACAAAATATTGGCAAACCGGATCCAGCAATACAATAAAAAGATCATATGCCACGATCAAGTGGGATTCATCCCAGGGATGCAAGGATGGTTAATATTTGCAAATGTATAAATTTAATACACCACATAAAGAAAATGAAAGACATAAACCACATGATCCTATCAATAGATGCAGAAAAAGCATTTGATAAACTACAACACCCATTTATGATGAAAACACTCAACAAAATGGGAATAGAGGGAGCATACCTCAACATAATAAAGCTATATATGAGAAACCCAAAGCCAACATCATACTCAGTGGACAAAAACTGAAAGCATTCCCCTTGAGGTCAGGAATAAGACAAATATGTCCACTCTCTCCACTTCTATTCAACATAGTATTGGAAGTTCTAGCCACAGCAGTCAGACAAGAAAAAGAAATAAAAGAAGAAGTAAAACTGTCATTATTTTCAGATGACATTATAGTGTACATAGAAAATCCTATAGAATTCACAAAAAACTATTCAACCTGATAAGTGAATTTGGCAAAATAGCAGGGTACAAAGTCAATATTCAGAAACCAAAGGAATTTCTGTATACCAACAATAAAATATCAGAGATAGAAACTAGAAAATAATCCCCATTTACTATAGCAACAAGAAAAATAAAGTACCTAGGAATAAATTTAACCAAAGAGATAAAAGACCTGTACTAGGAAAACTACATAACACTTAAGAAAGGAATTAAGGAAGATACAAATAAATAGAAGCATTTATCATGTTCATGGATGGGAATAATCAACATCATTAAAATGTCCATACTACCCAAAACAATTTATACATTCAATGCAATCCCTATTAAAATACCAGTGACATATTTCAAAGACCTAGAATAAATACTTCAAAAATTTATATAGAACCAAAAAAGACCTTGAATAGCCAAAGCAATCTTGAGACAGAAGAATACAGTAGGAGGAATCACAATACCTGACATCAAACCACTGTAATCAAAACAGTCTGGTACTGGCATAAGAACAGATCTATAGGTCAATGGAACCGAATACATAGCCCAGAAATAAACTCAGTTCTATATGGTCAACTAATATTCGACAAAGGGGGAAGGAACATAAAATGGAGTGAGAAGAGCCTCTTTAGCAAATGGTATCAGGAGAAATGGACAGAGATGTGCAAAAAAAAAAAAAAAAAATGAAACTGGACCACCAACTTACACCACACACAAGAATAAACTCAAGATGGATCAAAGACTTAAATGTAAGCTGTGACACCATAAAAGTCCTAGAGAAAAACATAGAAAGGAAAATTTCAGATATCCCACATAGCAATATTTTCACCAATACATCTCCTAAGGCAAGGGAAATAAAGAAAAGAATAAACAAATAGGTCTACATCAAACTAAAGAGTTTCTGCTCAGCAAAAGAAAACATCAGTAAGATGAAAAGGGAACTAACCATATGGGAAAACATATTTGCCAATGATACCTCAAGACAGAGCCCAATTTAAAAATGGTCAAAGGACCTGAACAAACACTTCTCCAAGGAGTATATACAGAGTGTCCACAGGCATATGAAAGAATGCTCAACATCACTAGCCATTAGAGAGATGCAAATGAAAACCACAATGAGGTACCACTTCACACTGGTCAGAATGGTCATCATCAACAAATCAACAAACAAGTGCTGGCGAGGATGTGGAGATATGGGAACCCTCGTGCACTGCTGGTGGGAATGCAGACTGGTGCAGCCACTATTGAAAAGAGTTTGGAATTTCCTCAAAAAACTAAAAATGAAACTGCCTTTGAACCAGCGATTCCACTGCTAGGATTATACCCAAAGAATCCTGAAACACCAATTCAAAAGAACCTACGCACCCCTATGTTCATAGCAGCCCTATTTATAATAGCCAAGTGCTGGAAATAGCCTAAGTGCTCATCTGTAGATGAGTGAATTAAAAAACTGTGGTACATTTACACAATGCAATACTATGCAGCAGAAAGAAAAAAGGAAACCCTGCCATTTGCAACAACATGGATGGAACTAGACAGAATTATGTTTAGCGAAATAAGCCAGGCAACGAAAAATAAAAAATACCATATGATATCTGATACAGGAGACTAATGAACAACACAAACAAATGAACAAAATTGAACAAGGAACAGAGTAACAGTTATTGGGGGTTGCGGAGAGGGAAGGGGGATAAGTAGGGGAAGGGCTTAGTAAAGGAACTAGTAAAAATAACCCATGGACACGGACAATGGGGTGGAGATTGACTGTGGGAAAAGCGTTGGGCTGGGTTGTCAGGGAGCAATGAGGAAAAAAGTGGGACAACTCTAATAGCAAAACAATAAAAATAAAATTTAAAAGAAGAAAAATAAATAAATAAAAATAATTAAAAAAAAAAAGAAAAATTGAACCTTACTGATTGCATATGAAGTTCCTTCCCCCCTCTACCTCATTCCTATTGGCACCCACTCTCCTGAATTGCAAGTTAATCATTCTCTTGTTTTTCTCCATAGCAGTTATCTCTCATTTGCAATGTTTCTGTTATTATAACAGCTAAATACACAAATGTTCCCTGAAGCACAATGGATATTTTATAGTTCTGATATAAGATCAGAATTTTAAAGCCATAAAAATAGCCAATTAGGCTTTCATATCAATCTTGCACTTGCACTCGTGAGTCACCGAGTCACTCCCTGTGGCTTGAGATGACACTGTTGCTTCTGACTATTAAGAACTTGCTTTTTGGCATTTTCACATCCTTTGATAATGTAAATTTATAAAAATAATGAGCTCCTTTGGGGGATTCTATTTCTCTAAACTCATTGTACTATTTTGTATCCTACTTATTTTAATGTACTATAGCTTCAAAACTAGATAACAACAAACCAGACCTCTTCTCTTTCCAAGCATTAACACTGCTTACTGGGGACAAACAAAAACAGTTGTACTCAAATATGGTCACTTTTAATTTCTATTCCCTAATGAAGATAATATCTGATTGGTATCAAGCCACCATGTTGCCTCAAGCATGAAATAGATTTTACACACAATCTCACTCACAAATTCTCTTTATAACTGTTAAGAGAGGTGTGATCTTTTTGTAGAACTCACTAAATTTAAAAAAGGCTGAAGAAAAATCTAATTAGTCTTTCTAAATGTGCCTTTCTGAGGTCTGATGATATCAGATTACTGTCTCATATTTTTTTCCTGTATTCATCGAATATGGGTGCAGCACGTAGACATCCTGGCAAGCATCAAGTGGATAATTAAAGCAGTATAAGGGCATGCAGGAACAATAAACTTGTGTTTTGGAGTTTGTCTTTGACTTGTGATATTTCAGGTTGTTGAGTTTTCCTTGTTCCTTCCTTTACATCATTACTTTCTTGAGGGAAGAGGCAGTGAGTGATGTGTTCCTAACTAATTCTATGAGTTAACTTAGTAGTAAGGTTGATACCTTCATTATAAATGGTCTACTCTTTGAAACATCAAAGTTCAATATTTTCCACATGATAGAAGAGAATGCCTCTTGAGTACTTGCCATATACCAGATGAGATACAGGGCATTGCCCTTCATATTGTCTTAGAATGTTCTTCCTGAGATGCCTGCTCTATGAGGTAGGGCTTATTTTCCCCATTCTTCCAATAAACAAACAAACAGACAGACACAGGGAAGTAGAGAAATTTACCACAGGTTGAAGTTATTATGTGGTGGAGCCCAGATACACAAGAAGGTCTCTTTAACTCTGAGCTTTCTCTCCATTATGCTCCTTGGAGAAGTGATCTGCATCATCATGATTAGGCAGTATGACTTCTAAATATTATGTTACAGTTTGATATGTAACCTGTGCCTATAACCCCAAGTATGTTTTTGTTTGTGTTTCTGTGTCCACCAGGAATAAAACCGGCATCCTCGGTATGTGCCCTGACTGAGAATTGAACCCACAACCTTTCTGTTTAAAGGGCAACACTCCAGTCAACTGACCCACACTGGTCAGTGCCAAACATACTCTTAACGTATAACCCAACAATTATGCTCCTTGTTATTTACATAAAGGGATTGAAAACTTATGTCCACACAAAAACCTACACATGGATGTTTACAGCAGTTTTATTTGTAATTACCCAAGCTGTAAAAAGGAACCAAGAAGTCCTTCAGATATGAATGGATAAATAAACTGTGGTGCATTCATGCAATGAAATGTTATTCAGTGTTAAAAGCAAATGAGCTAGCTATTGGGCCATGAAAAGACACAAAGGACTCTTAAATGCATATTATTAAGTGAAAGAAGCCAATCTGAAAAGGCTACAACTGTATGATTCTAACCATATGACATTCCGGAAAAGGCAAAACTATGGAGTAAAAAAGATCATTTGTTGTGAGAGGCTGGGGAGAAGGAGGCATAAACTGAGGTGGGGAGCAAAGAGAATTTTTAGTGAAGTGAAACTACTCTGCACGATACTCTGTATTATAATAGTAGCTATATGTCAGGATGAATTAGTCCAAACCCATAGAACATACAATACCAAGAGAGAACTCCAATGTAAACTATAAATCTGGGATGATAATAATGTGTTGAATTTAGGTTTGTCACTTGTAACAAATGTACTATCTGGTGAATAAAGGGGAAGGCTAAGCATGTGTGGGGGCAGAGAGTATATGGTATGTCCTATACCTTCCAATCAAGTGAACCATTAACTTAAATTGCTCTACATAATGTCTATTTTAAAAATGAAGAAGAGATTGCCATCAATTTTAGAAATCCTATAGTTTCCTGAGACCGTATAAAATGTCTCAACGATTCTAAGTACTGAGTTCGTGGGGAAAGCTAGTTGTAATGCCTAATGGAGTGAAGATAATGTGCTTAAAAACTTTAACAAAAAAGCTCAACTTTTTTCTCATAAATGTATATTCTTTAAAAAAATATCAAGGCTAAAAGTACTTTGTGCTAAAAATACAGGGCAGTGAACAGAGCCAAGTCCAAGTGGCATTTGCTGGAAGGTTTCAGAGGTTTCAAAACCCTCTGGGACAATTCTCAGTTTAAGGGACAAAAGCCCACCAGTGCAGTGGGCATTGGTTCTGGAGGGCTTGAGAATCCTCAGGCCAGACAGAGAACTCTCTGGGAGACCAAGTTAATATTTAACTTCAAGCTTAAATTAGTTCAAATCAGTCTCCATCCATTTAAAATAAAAATAAAATATGAATTTGAAACTTCATTTCTTAGCAAATTTAGAAACATGCTGAGGGTGCTCTTCCCCTTCTCCATTTAAGACAAGAAGGAAGGGAGTGAGAAGATGACACACTGAGCATTCTACTGCGAGAAAGGAGGTTTAGGTCCTTTCCATTGTTTATTTTATTTGATTCCAACACAGCACTGCAATTTAGATCATTAAATTCTTTATCAGTCAGAGAAGTTAATGCTCAGCGTGGTTACAGAACACAGTAAAGGCTACAAAGTAAATGGAAACATAAGCGATAATTCACGACAGATTTCTTCACTTTGAGGTTCTTTACAGATGGGATGAAGCCTGGAATATTGGACTCTGTCCCACCTCCACCTGTTCCTGGTGTTGTCACCTCTGTTAACTCACACTAACCTTTGTTAACTACTAAGGTGGCAGAGTTTGTTTCTATCCTGCAATTTGGGCTCTTGGATACTTCATTCATTTTATTCTTCCCTTTCCAGTCTAGAAATTGTATCCTTGCTACCACTAGTTTTTCTCTTCTAATTTGCATTGTTTTCTTCTTTCCTAAGCTTTGCATTGATATGTTATGGTGTGTGTCACAGTGAGGTCGTAATTGTTAAATCTAACAGACAATATTAACTTGTCCTTCCTGGACATTTCTTTAGAAACAACTGCCGTGGCTAGCTCACTGTGCTTTTCTGATCTTCCCACCTCTTTCTCTTTTTTCTTTCTCCTTCACTGGCTCTTGTTCCATTCTACATCCTTAGAAGATTGTATTCCTCATGATTCTGTCATTGTTCTTCTTTATCTCCACTGAGCTTTCCCTGGGTGATCTCTTCTATTTTCAGTGTTTATACTTCCAACTTAACTCATGCTAAAGTGTCTATGAAGGTTTTCACATCTACTCCTCGTGGAGTTGGTTCACTTTCTTCTTTAGGTGTCCACTGTTGTCTGGGTCTATTCCTATCGCATGTACCCATGACAACATTTGCACTTATTCATATGTTACTCACCATTTCTAGGCTGGAAGCCCTTCAAGGGTAAGCTGTCTTATTCACCAAATCATTTTTCTAGTATCCAAATCAGTGCCTTCTATGGATAGGTACTTGATACGTGTTTATTCAGTACATAATGCCATAATAATGAAGATTTATTTCAGGTCCTAATTAAGAAATTGCAGTCTATTGTTGAGAGATATGTTTCTGCACCTTATGAACAAAGAGTGATTTTGAGGATCAAGTTCATGTTGTACCCTTCCTGCTTCCTGGAGTTGGCAGTGTTGCTCACATGTGCTTCATGCTGTGACTTCCTTCTCAGTGACTTGCAGATCTGCCCCCCAAGCATTTCTACATTTCAGCTCATTTCCCTCATGCTGTAAGGTCCAATACTTCTATCACAAAATTCTTAGCATCTTTTAACTTGAAATAAATATCTCCTTCTGTGTTCACAATACATTTCAAAATGAAATTTACATGATTTTTGTAGCTGCATCCCTTTTTTATGTTGATTTTTAAATCTGTGCGTTTATTTATTGTCACTTAGTCCCCAAATCTATGTTAAAAATACTTGTTTCTTATTTACATTGTTGGAAATGTGTTTTAGATTTTTTTAAATTTGAATTTTTAACTTAGTATTTTAGCTAACACAAATCTGGAAGTACCTGCCTTCATAGAAGCCTACACAGTGCAAACTCCTGCATTTCAGTTCTATAATGAGAACTTCATACCCTATAGAATTGTCTAAGTGTTTTAATTGTTAATATTGTATATGTTGAGAAAGGTCTGGCGTTCTGGAGTCTCTTTAGTTTCACAGATTCTTAGACTTTTCTACAGCTCATTGGAAAGCTGTGGAAATTTAGGATCACAATGAAAATGCTGACAAAACTTTAGGCAGGCAGTGTGCTCAGCAGGCCCTGTCCGTCAGCAATCAGCAGCTCATTGTGAGCTTTGAGGAGTGAATCTCCATGTGGTTTTATTCTAAGGAACGTTTACATACCAATTGAATCAGTTGCTTTTTTCTCCTCCTGCTTACATCTGTCTGTGACGATATGCAGGGCTTTAGATACATTGCATACATATACACTCCATGGATGAGAAATATATTTCAAAAAGTCTTTCTTGAATCATTCAACAGAAAATGATCCCAGTTCCTTTATTCCTGTGGCGTTATCAAGAAAACATTAGCTCACATGTCTAAGGGATGCTTTAAAACTCAGTCTAACTCCAATTTGCCTAATAAATGCAAAATATACTTCTAGAGTGAAATGTACACTTTAGGATGGCCAAAGTTTGTCTGTAAGCAACGAGTTTAGTAGTTTCATAGTGAAAAGTATTTAAGTGGTGATGGGAGCTTTTCTCATCCACCCATCCAACCAGAATTGGGTCAGAAAATCCTGGTGACAGAACTGTCTGTGGCTTTCTAGCAAAAAAGCCGTTTGGGAAAATACCACAGTAAGCCATTTTTTAATTTTTTACTAAGTTGATCCCACTTTGTCCCTGTTCAGTGAGCATTTCGATTACTATTCACAGTAGTTATTTTTAATGTTTAGAAATAATAATTACAGTATGTTGATATTTGGTAAAAGTAAATACCTGTTCTGAGTTTGGGCTAAAAGTCAGTTAAATGGAAAACAAATGTGGCTTCTGTTTCCTGGAAGGAGCAGGTATTGAAAAACTACTGAAATCTGGGGAGGTTGGAGGTTGGGAAAGAAATAAGCTTTGAGTGTGGCAAAGAAGCAGGGAATGTTTGGGGACACTTCACTGCAGGAAGTCCTTTTTGTACGTTTTGTTCGGAAAAGGGTTGTACCAACCACTCTGCACCTTTTCAGCAGGTCTCTGCTCTCCATAGCTGTGTGTGTACAATTAGTCACACTATATGTTCACTCACACACACACAAGTAACCCTGTGCCTGAATATGCCTTTGTGCTCACTTACATCTCCAGGAAAGGATAGCAAAGAAGAGAGAAGGGCTACTGAGTGGAAAAATACCAAGATGTGTGCTTGATTATTGGAGATAATTAAGTAGAACCTAAAAATAGACAGGCTCTTATTTCATATTGTGTTCAAAATGATTCAAATTCAAAACTATTCACAGCTGTGCTGAGGGCTGCACTACCATACAGAGTTGATTTCAAGCACTTGAATCAGTGATAAGCAAATAAAGCTTCTCTACGTTCTCCTAAGTATAACTTGGGGTGGTACCATGATTCAGAGGCTATTTAATGTGAAATGAATAGATCAATAATATCATTATGCCATGACACTTCATTGTTTATTCTTCCAGTACTTTTCAATAGGGTAGAGCAATGTGGCCAATATACCATGTCAGTTTTGTAAGTCTCTTCTTACAAAGTTGTTGATGCTGATGCGTTTTTAAAACAGCTTCATTTATGCATTGATTAAGCAGACTGGTGGTTTACTATTATATTGATTTACTGATGATAATCCAAATATTGAACAATGGGAAAACACAAGCTAAAAACTAACAACTACAGGAAAGATAGGTAGTGCTTTTTTTAAAGTACACATGCAAGGATTTACCTTGCTACTTGAGTGATATTTCAAGTATGAGGAATAAATCTCATTATATGTTATAAAGAACACCAACAACCCTATGGTTTTGAGGCCATTATTATCACTAGCCTGTTGAACAGACATAGGTATGGACCAAACCAAACCAATGGCCTCATCTTTTGGGTTTTATGTTGCTATCTTTTCCTTATAGTGCATAACAAATGTTAGCCTTTGTTTAAGACCCAGTTCAAAGGCTACCTTTTTCATGTAAACTTCCCTGATTTTTCCAACATTCCTTGATATCCTCCTCTTTGAAAATGCATGGCATTTCTACTTTCTTTGTATCATTTTCCATAAGAGATCACTCTGTGTCAACAAAGAGCCTTAACATGGACACCAATAGGACATAGCACAACGAGTTATAATAATTATTTTTGGTCTTTTCCATTAGACTGAATTCTCTGAGAGCAGGAACTGTGCTATTTTTTTGGTATCAATCACACCAGCAAAGGACTTCGTCACATAGCAGGCATTCATTCTTCCTTCATTCAACAAAAATCCATGGCCTACTATGTGCCAAGTGAAGTGGTTCCATGTTGTCAGGAAGGAAAGAGTGCTAGCATCATCATTAACATCTCCCTTGTCTGTGCACCTCTACTAAGTTTGTCAGCACTTGGGAGGGAGGAGAGGCTATCTTTGTTTCATCCCTGGCAGGGCTTTGCACTAAATGGTATTGCAGAAATTTAATATATTTCTAAAGTCAAAAGAAATTGTTATTATCCAGTGGAAAGGCTGCTGTTTCATATTTTTGTATGGTTAAGTTCTCTACAAGTTTTCTCTTGTCAGATTTTTTTCATGAGTTTTGAGAAATTCCTTAGGGTTTTGGCTTAAATCAAAAGTCTCTGCTTTACATTTTGTTTAAACAGTAATGATGTGATGCTGCTTAATAGAATAGATTTAATAAAGTTTGTAAAGTTGGATACAATGGAGTTACAAGGAAAGAAATTAGGACACTGCTTGGAATTAAGCCCTTCACATTTGAATAAGTACTATTAAGAGTTCTTTCCCAAATCTCAAGAGATTTGCCCCAACCTCAGCCCTTGTCACATACATTGCCCTCACTGATGTACTGTGCACCTGGGCCAGAAACACGAGATGCTGCAGAACATTTTTTAAGAAACATAATTTAAAACTGCCGATTTGACATATTATGGATCAAAAGTCTTCATACTCTGAATCTAGTAATTTTACTTTTAGGTATTTATCTTTGAAAAATAATTAAGGTTATCTGCAAAGATTTAGCTTTTTATGTGTTTGTCATAGGGTTATTATTATAGCAAATATAGATGATAATTTATGATTTTAAAAACAGGGACTTATTGGAAAAGAAAAGGATAATCTATATGTTGGTATATTATGTAATCATTAGAAAGAATGTGGAATTATATATATCATTGTGGGTGTATGTTCTTGCTGTTCTGTCAAAAAAAGGTTACAGAATAGTATCTATATCTTAATATTATTTTAACATAATATATATTAAAGCATGAAAGAAGTATTTAATGGTAAGCAATACAATACATACAATCCTTAATTACTTTTCAGTGGCAGGATTTTTATTATTTCTGAGTGGCAGGAAGGTAATTTTCTCATTTTCCTATTGGTGTTTTCTATTTTATCTTCAATTGCAGGTGTGACAGAGAATCGTCGTCGGCAGCCGTCCATCTCGAGAGACGATGGTGTAGCTTCTTAAGAGTCTATCTGTACCGCCGAGAATGGCTGTGCAGTCCGACTCGGGAGTGACACGGTATCTGTCTCCTCCCGTGTTGAATCGACATCTTGCGATGACACTGGAGTGTCCTCTCCAGTGAAGCTGAAGCTACAGAGCCTGGGCAGGGTGATATGGAGGGTCTGCTGTTGCCCATGCAGCAGACCCCCCCTCTCTTCGCAGCTGAAGGGTCCAAGGGAAAGACGGAGTCAATACAGCTTGGCTTCAGGTGCGCCGCAGGAGTTGCCGGTGTTGACTACAACGTCAAACCGCCTTAGGGACTCTGGCTCCGGATTTTCTGTCAGGGTTTACTCCCTTAGCCTTTCCCCTGAAGAGGTATGCCGCAAGGCAGCGGAGGTTTTTTGGAGTCAGAGTTTTCCTTCTCTGTGTGACAGAGAATAAAAGGTTAATATTTAACATACTCCAAATATGTAGAGGTGTTAAAAATACAGTGTTGGGGGGGGGGTTCTTTTACCATACTTGTGTTACAGTGAGCCTCCTTCCCAGTAAGATGGTGGACCTTGTCGTTGAATGTACAACAAAGATGGAATCGATCAGAGACTCATGTGCCAGGCAGTGTGACGGGCTAGATGCCCTCAGAAGTTCCTTCTAACACAGAGTATGTGATTCAGTCAGAACTACCCCAGGATGAACTGTTAAGCAGTGGCTGTGTGGTCCCTTCATGAGGGATGGTGAGCTAGATATGCCCTGAGGGCTCCTCTCATTTTTATATTATTCCATCTAGAAAGTCGAGCAGCTCATTTTGGAATACACTTAGATTAATTAGGTGTTTCTAAATATGTTTTGTCACATTGTTTATAATATCACATAAATTTTGAAATAAAAAGTCAACTTTTTAAAGTAAATTTTGCAGAGCTTCACACACCATCATGCACACAATAGACAACAAATGTGTTGACTAATAATAATAGCAACTGCAGAGCAGACAGATCTAAAGGGACATGGTGTGGGAGACTGTTCTGTATGGTATTGGAAACTGTGACCACTCTATAAGATGGGACCATCCCAAGGGCCCATAAGTCTTAAGAACAGCTGGTTGGCATGCTCCAATTCCTGCATAACCATCCCCACACTCCAGAGGGTTTTAGGAAAAAAGATAAGAATGCAACGTGCTCTTTGAAACCAGTGAAGCCTGCTCTGCTTTGTGTAACTCCTAAACTATATCAATGAAATTTTTAACTCCGGGAGTGTAGTCTAAACTTTTGCAATGTACTCTGGCCCTGAAAGTCTGAACTTCTTATCACTATATGTTGATTTATATTTCCCTCTGTCCTTCCTAATGATAGTTGGGAGGGGGGCTGCCTCCTTGAGACATGCATTTCTGCACGTAGCCAACTCAATAAAAGCACGGACTTAGAGAAGTTTCAGGAGTGTCCTCCTCTGTGAGGCATTCTCCCTTCCTCCCCAAGGCGATTCATCTCTGGGTCAATTTCTTTATCCGTGATTGGGAGACTGTGAGGCTGGGACCCCTGCAACACGGGACACCATCTTATTTACAGAATGGCACTTTCTGGCCTGTGCTTTTCTTCCCCAGCAGAAATCCAGAAGTGGAGCCAGGCACATGCAAAGAGGAGACATTTGGCAGAGATGGAAGTACTTGGGCCTGAAGTTAGCTGGGTGTGGCTCTTACCTGCTTTACTACGAAGTTGAGAAACTCTAAATCCAATGATTTAGATATTGAAAGGCCTAGTCAAGGAAGAGGTATAAATAACCCATAGACATGGGCAATAAGGTGGAGACTGACTGTGGGAGAGGGGGGTGGCCTGGGCAGGGGAGAGCAATGCGGAAAAATTGGGATTAACTGTAATAGAACAATAATTAAAAAATGAAACTCTGCAACAACAAAAAAGTCCTCATGAGGTGTTTAGAATAGAAGTAGCTGTGTTTTCCTGCCCAGCAATGCCTTCTTGTGGGAGAGCTTTTTTATTGTTTGTTTGCTAATCATTCTGCACATGACAGCTAAATACACTTAGAATGTAGAATGAGATTTTCTATGAATGACAAATAAAGCTGGAGATTGGAAATGAACTAGAACCATCAGAAAAAAGTGGAAATGTTTGGGTTGGTAGGTTGGCAACCACTCATGTGCAGTAAAGGTCTGATTTCTTTTATTTTTTTTTTCTAGATAGTTCCTCTACAAAGAAGGTTTGTTTCTACATGATGGCTCCATTTCATGGGTGTGCACACTTGGCTGTCAGAGCCGTGTGATTGTTAAATGCATCCTGGACTGTGGTTTATACACACTTTTTGTGAAGGTTATATGGTATGCCATGGTCCTGCACAGTATTCCCTAGCTGCTCCTCAGAGAACACTCTTAGACCACATGGACCACAGACAGCACTGAGCACTGCTATGTTGTTAGGGAAAGCCTACGGATCATCATTTGTAAATGAGTTAGCATCTTCTCTGTCAAGTATGGGGGGCTAGGTCTATGAAACCAAAAATGAATGTTCAGAGAACACACTCACAAAACTAAAAATGACTTTAGAAACCCTTTAATCCAGCCTGCTCATTTTACAGATTCTCAGGGTCATGCAAAAGGCCAAGTAGGGTACCTTCTGTCTATAGAAAGTGGACACAACTTTCTCTTTTTGTTTTCATCATTTAGATAGAATTAAAGGTTTTAGAGGGGTCTGAGGTGTTTGAAAATAGGACCGAAAGAGCTTGCACCACATCTTCCTGTAGATGTGTCCTCTGCATGGAGACTCACAGGAGTGTGTTGCACATCTCTGCTCACCAGCATAGTCTTTCTTCCTCCTTTCCTCCTCCCTCCATCTCTCTTTCCTCCCTGCTTCCCCTCCACCCTTTCTGATGGAGATATGAGATTGGATTGGAAAACCACAGCAAGGTGCAAACTGGAAACTCCCAGACCAAGGGTGGTATACTAGGTGCTGTCTTATCTACTGTGCCATTGTAGCTATGCACTTGCAGCTGGACCTCCTTGAGAGTAGTTGGATGTTCCTAGGGAATCTGCAGATGCAAAGAAGAGCAACGGTTATGTCTAAAGTGACAGTGGTGTGAAAAGAACTGAATGTTCATGTTCAAGGTTCCACTCTTTCCTGATTACTCATCTTAGAACAGAAACCAAACTGTCCTTTCTGGAACAGTACAAACTGAGAAACAATTACACTTAAATAGTTCTTCACTGAACCTGTCACCCTCCAGCACTAGGAGGTGTCTGATTCAATTATTCAGTAAGTAAGTAAAGCTGAGAAAAGATTTGCACAGCTAACAATATTTTAGGGGTATATCAAGTTTCACAAGAAAAATATAATTTTTAAGCATAACTTTTAAAATATATTTATCGTTTGATTTTTCTTATTGGTTTTCAAAGAGTGCCCTTCAAAGAGTAGTAGATGGGTAAAATTGGGTTAAAAAAACAATTTTCTTTCTATCCTAAAAAATAATGTTAGGCATAGTCATATATAAAAATGACTTGGAGACTTAGGACCACCCTTTATCTGCTAAATAAGAATACTTTAGATACTTTAATTCAGAGATATTTCAAAATTCTCTACAGATTCAATGCCACTGATTATTAGTATTCATTGCAAAAGTTGTGTTTTTACATATAAATCCTAAGAATCTTTTACCATAAATATGTATGAAAATATATATCAGACTAGGTTCTATCACATTTATTTTTCCTTTCCTAGAGGGGAAATAGCTCTGTTCTTGTAATTCATATCAACTTAATTTATAAGCTGGTTCCTTTGTCAATGGGATGGTGTATCAGAAGAGGGTCAAATTTAGAAGCTCTTTCTGAAGATAAGTTTCTTTTCAAAATTAAAAAGGATTTCTATAGCATTGCCTGAGCTGGTTTTCATGTGCTGGAGGTTGTGTTGTTGTTTGCTGTCAGGTAGCAGCACACTTTGGTCTTTTAATATAATACAGCTTTCTGCCCACATTCCTTATTAAAAAATGGCTGCAATAAGATCAGCCTAGTGACCTTATTCCTTATCTTGTGCTTCATAACTTGCACTGATCATAGTGATCTCTGTATCCACCTGTCTGACCACATTGGGAGTGATATAGACCATATTTTCCTTACAGTTTTCTGGTTTTGACATCAAGACTCACCTTGGCCAAGGGTGAGGTCTGTCTCCCAAAGTCCATAGCAAACCTGATGCAAATGTGAGCTTAGCAGGTAAGCTGGTGTCAGGAAAGAGCTGCAACTCTAAGAAACAGATTTTGATTCCTATGTTGGGTGGATAATCTGATAAACTTAAGGATATACCCTTTTTATTTTTTTCTATAAAACTTTTAATAAAATTCTCAAACTGAAAAGATGATCTCATTTTCTTAGACCCTTTCTCACCTTTCCTCCTATATCTTCATCATTTTTAGGATAAAAACTTCTGCAAAATTTTGTAATTCATTTAGAAAACTAGTAGAGGCACCCAGGAATCTTGGGCCACAGGAAGGTCATTTGCAACCCTCTACATCTGGACTTGGATTTTCCTTTTCCAGAGAGTTCTCACTGTGTAACTATTCTAAGGAGGGGCCACATCATTCTGAAGATAAGTATTGGGAACTTTGACAAAGTTTTTGTTTGATGTTGCCTTTCAAATTGTATGCTTATTTACAGACCATTTCCTAATGCATATACCTCACCCTAGTGACCTTTACATTTGGGAAACTGGGTCCTAGAGAGATTGTCTTACACAAGATCTCAGAGCAAGAAATGATATATTGTACTAAAAGCCAGAACCTCCCTATGCAGCTTTCACTGCTGAATATAGTCACCCACAACTAATTTATAAGTCTTCCCTTCTCCCTGCTTTTCTCTTATGTTTCTATTAATACACTCTTTCTTCCAACTTGCTTTCTAACATTTGAGAATCCTATACATCTCTTTGACTCTTTTCTCAAATATCTCAGATCAAAGCTACTTTAGTGAGGAGCCAAACTTGAACCAGGAATTCAAACATAAATGGGTCACTTGTTACCAGGACACCCTCCATCTTTCTTTTCCTATAATATGCCTCTTGCATCCCCACTCACAGTTAAAAGTATTCAGCCTAAGCTAATTTGTTACTTGTTATAAAAATTTATAAGGATGTTGTAGAGATTCCCCAGACCAAACTGATCAAGACCCAAGTTAGAGCATGGCCCAGAACATGATAGCAACATGTGTGTGCATAGAGGAAGTCCCAGCAAGGCTCTGCTGAGATTGAAGCAAAATGAGCACATTATAATATGTTAACTGTTTAATAACATCTATTTAGTTACAGGATTGTCAAATTACCTGGAAACTTTCTTTAGAAAATGTCTATCTATCCATCATCCATCTACCCAATTTATTCACCTGTCTGCCCACTTGTTTGTCTAATCTTTCTGCTTCTAGAAAAGAACTGAGCAGCAGGCCCTAAGGAAACATCAGAGCAAATCTGTTATAAATGGGATAGTTTTACTGATGAGATAATAAAACAACACAGTAAAACATTACAATATTAATCTTATAATAATATTCATTTTCTAAAACTTAGTAGTATTATAAACAACATTCGTTAAATATTGAGATTTTTCCATGTGACCTTTTTTAAAATACTAAGGTAATCCTCTACCATTTTCTTTAAATTTTTCTCTCTCTCTGATTCTTAAAGTCAAAAGAAAATGTTAGTCATTACCGTAACATTCATATATGTATATTCATTACTTAGAGAGAGAGAGAGAGAGAAAGAACTATGGCTCCTTTTCAATTTGTTTTATATTACTCTAGCATATAAACCAGAGAGCCTCGGTTGACTCTAATATCATATTGACCAAGTGTAAAATCATATCATTTGTTGTTCCTACTCAGAGGGCAACTTGAGGGCAAAAGAGTTGTATTGGTATAAATTAATCCTGACAAGTGATGGTGAAGAAGAAAACGCACATCATTTACAAATTCAGTGCCAAACAGCAGGCATATAACAGGAAGTACCATGGCCTGTGTCAACAATAGGTATTAGTACAATTCTTGAATTGTGACAAAAGTAGCCAGTCAGTCTTTCCCCAAATTAAGAAACCAAATTGCAAGCCCTTACCTTGGAGGGCCTGTAAGCTATGAGTCTGTACGATAATGCAGAGCTGCAGGACCAGCTGTGGAGCACTTTCCAGAAAGGTGGCGAGCAAATGCAGCATACTCACATCTGCATACTCATACACCATTTTCCAGTAAAATCTCCATCTGTCCTTCTCCCCACTCTGTCGGCTTCGAATACCTAGGTATATTGTGTGGAAATATCTAGAAGGAAAACATGGAGAATAGGAAAGAGTTGAGTGATCATTTATAATTTAAATACCAGGACTATTTTTCTTTTATGCAACCCAACACAAGCAAACACACACAAGAAACAATTACTCTAGTGGCTTATATTAAGGCCTAAAGTTAATTGTTTAAGAGTTCCCTTATTCTTAAATGTTCACTTTGAGAAGTCACTGCAATTTTAATACTAATTAAAGGCATTCCATTGAATTGCAATATGAAGAGTGAGGTGAAATGTATTAGAAGCTCAGGTATAGAAGAGATTTGCTACTTTGAAAATCTATACACATACTCTGCTGTCAGTTTCTCTATGTGCTCAATGATGTTGAGAAGATGGATTTCTCTCAGGGTGCAATAAGTCTGAAGTACTGGAATGTATGTACTTGTAAAGCCTCCTTATGTCTTTTAAAAAACAGTATTGAAAATTTCAAACATATGCAAAAGGAGAAAAAACAGTATACTGAATGCACTATACTCTTCATCCAGATTAAAAATTATCAATACATTGCCAAACTTTTTCATTTATATTTTTACTCTGTGCCACCAGATTAGAGCAAATCCCAAGCATCATATTATTTCATTTATAAATATTTTATTAAATTAATTTACAAACAAAAATTTAGTAGCATTATTATACTTACAAATAAGGGTAATTTTTAATATTATCAAATACTTAGTGTTCATATTTTCCTGATTATTGTATTTTTTTAGTTTGCTTGAAACACAATCCAACCAATGCCCACACATGATGAGTATTTGATTTATAACTTAAGTTTTTTCTATATCATGAATTCCCCTTCCATTTTTTTCATTTCTTGCATATTTTTCAACGTCTTGCTTTAGATGATGGTATTCTTGTGGTGCGGTTAACATATCTGAGTTGTTTTTTTTTTTGTTTGTTTCTTCAAGCAAGTAGGTAATGTTAGAATTTTGATCAGATTCAAGTTTGGTCATTTTTAGCTTAGCAGGTGATATTGAGGACTTCCCTGAGGAGTATTTTCTTGAGAAGTCACTAATGTTCTCTTTCATGATGTCATCATCCACTGATGACCATATGCTAGACCCACTCTCTCATTAGGTGTTGAAAAATGTTGATATCTATCACCCTTCTTTTTCATTGGCTAGAATACTTATACAGTCCTTATGTCAATATCTTTGCTGAATGGTTGTCTGAAGCTAATTCTTTAGTAGATCCTTTAAAAAGTACATAGGGACACTATTTTCTGAGTTTTTGCATATTTATAAGAGTTGGTGGCTATCAATCTTGCCTTGGGTGAAGATAAGGTTTCTTTTGCTACGTAGACCCTATAAAGCCTCACAATTTCAGTTGGAGATTGGTGCACATTTCTAGAATCTGTGAAAGAACTGCATCTAACAAATGCAAAGACTCTTAAATGCCAAGAGAGAAAATAATGCTAGGGATACAACAAGGAAGTTCAAGAGCAGAAAAGCTTGGGCTACCTTTCCACTGGAGGTTCAAGTTGTGTGGCTGTAAAATCCATGCAAATGCCATGCAATATCTAAGATCTGCAATTTATTTATTTGAGTATATTGAATCTGCTACTTCATTGATTACTAGCAAAGTGTTGTAGAAAAGTCTGATAAAAATCTTACGTTCTTTCTCTTATAAGCTACTTGCTCTTTCTGCTTGAATGTTTGAAGAATATTTTATTTCTTTTAATGATCTATAGTTTTATGAGAATGTAACTTGATATTGCCTGTTCTGCATTCAGTTTTTCAGGAATGTAGTATGCCTTTTTGTTCTGTAGTTTAAAGTTTCACTGTGTAGTTTTAAGTGGTCTTGAACTACAGTACTTAGTATTTCTTTTCTAATCCATTGCCTTGGTTTTCTTCTTTGAGGTCTCCTATTTATGTTCTATCTTATTTATCTTCTATATCTATTAGCGTGTCTGAATCCTTTCAATCTCAAATTGATTTTCATATAAAAACTATTCCTCCTTCTTCATCTTCTATTTATCTTTGGACTATGATGTTTAACTAGCTTCACACCCTTCTAGTTGAATTTTCATTCCTGACCTAATTTTTTTAAAAAACATAAAATTCCATATTGAATTATAGCATCTTGTTAAATGTTATTTTTTCAAATAATTCCCTTTCTAATTTTTCTAATTATGATACTTTTCTTAATTTCTTTCAGCTCATTTTGAAATATTTGGCTTATGGTTTTTATTTGTTTTCTACATGTGTTTTTCTGGTATGCTTTCATTATCTGTAGGAAGATCAGCATTTTTCTTATTCTCTTTTCCTCAATAATTTTGACCTTTTTCTTGTTGGTAAGTTTTAAAAATTAGTTAATTTAAT
Organism: Furipterus horrens; assembly: GCF_987537825.1. Taxonomy (NCBI): domain Eukaryota; kingdom Metazoa; phylum Chordata; class Mammalia; order Chiroptera; family Furipteridae; genus Furipterus; species Furipterus horrens. The sequence continues at coordinate 48,570,150 of NW_028327177.1, forward strand.
TTTCATGTACTTTTAGGAGGGGTATGTGGGCTAAGGTAGCTTTACTGATGTCAAAGTTTCAGAGTTCTTCCTCCATCATTCTCATGAAGTGTTAAAAACAACATCACTTGTTAACTTTCTGAGATCAGGGGCCTCTGTTCACCTTCGCCTTCTTTCTCTTTCATTACTTATGGTTGTCCCTATCCTGCTCAATTTGGAATCTAGGCCTTGCAGATTCTTCTTAATGTGGAGGTTTGCTGTGGAAGGCTCTTTGGTTTGCTAGGAATGACTGCTCCAATAGCATTAACCTTTATTGTATTACAGATCCCTTGGACTCAGTCTTGCATTGGATCATTGACAACAGCCTTCTAGGCTCTCTGGCATCTCTAATTTGGCCAATTGCACTTTCCAGAGAGTGCCTGTTGGGGATTTGAAGGTTCTCCTAGTCTCAAGGCCTTCCATCTGCTGCTTCCTGCATAGTTGCTGATATCACATGACTCTTATAAGCTGTCACTAATTTGTTCCTACATTATTATGGGGGTATCTCAGTACTGAGTTTTATTGTAGATATCGTCCATGATTCTTCAGTTTTTTTCTGTTTAGTTTAATAGAATAATTTTGGTAGATTCAAAAATTATGCTACCACTGCCACTATATTTAAAAAATGATAGCATTTTATTTATTTTATTTTTTATTTATTTTTATTTTTTTTAAATGATAGCATTTTAAAACATAAAACAGATGTAATCATTCCTTTGAGTCTTCAATTATTGTTGATCACTTAAAAGATGAAATGTGTTACAGTGCAGTTTATAGGGACTTTCATGAACAAATTCCTATATTCTCATATCCCAGCTACAGCTTGTTCTGCCCAGAGCACAATGATGGCATTTCCTTTCTTATACTTCTGTGCCTTTTCACAAGTTCATTCTTTTCTTGGTATAGCCTCAGAATAGCATTTCCTGCTTCTCTGACTGGCAACTTGTTTTTGAACTACAGTATTTGTTTAATCATCACCAATAATCATTCACTCTTCCATGCAGATACCTCTCTACCTATTTGTATTGGTTTCCTAGGACTGCTCTAACAAAGTACCACAAGTTGGTAGCTTTAACAACAGAAACTTATTGTCTCCCAGTTCTGGAGGCTAGATGTCTGAAATCAAGGTGTTGGCAGGGCTGCTTTCTTCTGACAGTTATGAAGAAGACTCTATGACATGTCTCTCTCCTAGCTTCTGGTGGTTTGCTGGCAATCTTTGGCATTACTTGGATTGTGGATGCATCACCTTAATCTCAGCTTTTATCTTCATATGGTCTTTTCTCCCTCTCTCTTTCTCTCTGTCAGTTTGTGTCCAAATTTCTCCTTTCTATAAACACATAGTCATAATGGATTAAGACCCACCCTAAGATCTCACCTTAACTTGATAGTCTGCAAGGACCCTAATCTGTTTCTAAGTAAGGTCACATTCACAGGTACAGAGCATTAAGATTTCAACATCTTTTAGGGGGACAAAATTCAACTTATAATACTCTTTTATCAACCCCCATGCATGCTCTTGGAATGCTCTCCTTGGGTCTCCATGAATGAACATGATTTCCACTGGCAGCACAACACTCACCTAAGATCCAAACCTGTACATCCATCTGCTTACCCATATATCCATATGCTTTCCATGTTTCCCATAGGAATATGAAAACAAACATATTCAAAACACCTTATTACTTTCTAAATTTGCCTCTTCTCCTATACTGGTAATCCACATCACCATTCATTTAGTTATGTAAGCTAAAAGTCTAGGGGGTGTGCTAGGCTCTTATCCCTCCCTTACCTCTTACATTTGATAAAACACTACATTCTGAAACTTTTATATTTTTAATTTGTTTTTTCCTTCTCTTTCTAAAGTCTAATTCTTTGGGTTTCTGTTTTGGTTCTGTAACTTACTACTCCAGTCTGACCTTAAGCTTAACATATTTCTGCCTTAGCCTTCCTTTTATGCAGAGGGAAGATAACAGTACTGATGGCATAGGTTTATCTGAGAGTTAATAACATAAAAATGAAGGACCTGGTAAATAGCAGGCAGTCAATTAAAGTTAGTTTTTGCTACTGTATAACTTGGAACTCTTTAATGGGTTATTTCCATTATCCTAAATGCATAAATTGAATCCCATCTCTCTCATCTTAAAAAGCTCAGTGACTCGCCACTGCCAAGAAGATGTGCATAAACTCAAACAATGCAAATATAGACATTTAATGCTATTAATTCATCCTTTCTAACCTAATCTTTGGCCTCTATTGCCTGTACATGCCTCATGTCCCCATAATGTTAAAGCACTTGCTGCTCCTTGGCTCTGAAGTCACACATTATAATTTTGTTCCTGTCATTCTCTTGCCCAGAGAGAATGCTTCTCCATAACCTTAATCACCCTGTAATTTCTACCATTTTATGACTCAATTGTCACCTCTCCCTCATCCTTTTTTCCTATCCAGGTAGAACTGCCATACGGTTGTCTGTGCCCAAGCTTTCTTTTTTCAGGCTTTGACCAGGGTAAAATAACATTATTTTTGTATTTATTCATTTGTGTGTTCATCTCATGTCCTATAATATAAACTCATGGAGAGAAAAGAATGTCATTTGTCTTTGTACCCACAAGCCCAGCTCAGTTTCTGATGGTTAATAGGCATTCAATTAACTTATGTTGTTTTGTTTATTTAATAAACATATTAAGCACATGTAATATTTGCAATTTTGTATTGTTTTCTAAGGGAGGTGAGAAATCCCTGGGAAGTTTTGAGCAGAAGAATAAGGAATCTGATTTTCATTTTAACAAAATTAGTTATTGTGTGAAAAATAGAGGGCAGTGGGGCAAGGGAAGACTCGAGACATTGTCTGGAAGACTATTGCAATATTCTGGGTGAAGAGATGGTGGCTTTAATTAAGCTGCCAGTAGTATTAGTAGCGAGAAAGTGTCATATTTGGATATATTGTGAAGAAAATGTTGACAGCTTCTGCATGTTGTGTGAAAAATGAATGAATTAATGTTTAACTTTCTTGTGATTATCACAGAAATTTTAAATTCAGTATACCCATGCTTTACAAAGAGAGTAGCCTCTCACAAATGCCTCCTGAGCTATACTGTTTCTAGTTTTCATCTACTAAGAGATTGTGCATACACTCAGCTCTGCTGCCAAAGGTTAAAAGGCTAAAAACTGTACTCCCAGGTCTGTGGCCCACAGGGACTTGAACTCTTCCAGTGCAATGAAACATTTGTTTTGGCAGCACCAAGAGATCACAGTTAACCTGATTCAGGTGATAGGTTTCTTCCCAAGGACTAAAACAATAAATATCTGGCCTTAAGAGTTTCACATAATAAGACACAAAATCAAGTCTTCCAATAATGTACCTATAGAGTTCAAATACCCTATAAACCAAGGCTGGCAAAAAAAGCTATTTCCAGGTCCTGAATAAGTTTTTGTTCGTTTGCATTGTGGTAAATACACACACAAGATAACATCTACCATCTTAATATTTTAACTGTGAAATTCAGTGTGTTAAGTAAGGCAGGATAGTAAGAAGCTAGAAAATTCCTTGGCAAGTGGAATAGGGCAACTGAGACAGATAGCCAAACAAACTGGCTGAGCAATTTACAGCAAGATGTAGAAGGTCACCTCCCTAGAAATAACATCCAGGCCTCAACTATATTTCAGCTCCAGGCCCAGAAAAGCAGCAAAACCAGATGGGCAATGCCCGGACCAGCTGCAATGATTAAGGACACCCTGCCTGGCATTGACCAATCAGTAGAGACCACAGACCTGAAAGGGTACACCTGGAAAATTGATGACTATTCTGCTGAAATCCTCCCCTGAGACCTCTCTTTAGATTCCTGCCTGCAAGAGAGAGATAAAAGCCTCAAGACAAAGGACCCAGGGTACATGTTCTCCCTCTGGGGAGCAGCTGTGCCATTCCCTTTCCTCTTTTCTTCCTTAGTCTCTTTTCCTACAGGCACACATATCCTAAACTGTAAGGGATCCTGAGACTTGCAATCAGGGGAGCAATGGGAAGTTTGTCTCAAGGCAATCTCTGAACCTGTCCCCAAAGCCCCATTTTCTCTGACTCTCCAGTGAACTAAGGCAGCCCAGCATAGGTTCTCCTATTGACTCTTTTATGCTAAGCCCTTCCTTGTTTTACTGTCCCCAGCTTTAATAAATGTACCTTCATAGTCACCTGTACCAGTGTTGTGAAATCTTTCCTACATGAAGTCAAGAACACACTCACTACCAGATGTCCCTAGGCAGACCCACTTAAGATCCGGCCTTCTGTCTGGTAACATTAAGTACATTCATATTGTTGTGCAACTATCACCACCATCCATTGCCAGGATTCTTTTCATCTTTCAAAATAAAACTGTACCATTAAACAATTCCCCATTCCCCTCTCCTCCCAGTCCTTGGCCACCATCTTCCATTTTCTGCCTCTGAATTTGACAATTCTAGGTATAAGTGGAATCATACAGTATTTATTTTTATGACTTTTTTTAGACTTAAAATAATGTCCTCAAGTTTCATCCATGTTGTATGTTGGAATTTCATTCTGAATTCATTCATTCCTAGAGTTTCAAAATGGCTGAATCTTTGTTTAGGAGGAAACTGCCCATCCAGACCCAGGGGACATGAACACTTTTTCCTATGGTTTAGGGACTCAGTATGAATGTTCTTAGAGCAAAGCATGGAGAAAGAAAAACCCATGGACTTTTATAGAACATAATGGCTCCTTAATAAGTCCTGCTGACAAAAATTGAAACAGGAAAATATTCACCAACAAAAATCCATCCACTAGGCAGAAGCCCCACCACTAGGAAACAAGGGGCAGGAGTGGTAGGTGTGGAGTGTCAGGCTGGTGTCCTGGTCAAATTTTTGTTCTTTTAAAATAACTATAGGCAAAGAACATGTACAACCAATTCTCTACAAACAACCTATAAAGATATTCAGTGAAGCATTTTTTTATATTATAAAAATGCTTCAAGAATAAATGTCCAACAACATGGTATTAAACAAATTATAGTGCATTAATTCATGGTATGTTGTTAAGGCAAAAGGCACATTAAAACAGCATATGCAAAAAGTTCAATTAATACTTTTAAACATATATGGGTGTGTGCATGCATATGTGTGTGAGTACAGAATAAATATTAGAAAGTTTAATAACAGAGGAGATCCAAGATGGCAGAGGAGAAAGTGGAAGCTACACTAATCTACCTGGAATTACAACTAAATTGTAAAGAGATCATTCGGAATAACCTACTGAACAATTGGTGGAGAGAAGTTTTGTAGTCATGGACAGACGGGAGAAACCACTTCACCACAAAGTGACTGGTATAGAGTGTGGAGGAGATGTGAGAGGGCTGGCTGGGCTCCCATGGGTGGCAGTCGAAGTGCTGGAGGGAAATTTCAGCAGCCAGGGCATTCTTCCTAAAAAGTGTGGAGTCTAAAACCCAAACAGGACTCTCCAGCCTACAGCACCAGAGCCAGAAAGGAAATGAGCTGTGAAAAGTGGCAGGGTTTTTGTCTTCCAGGGAGAGATGGCTGGAGACACAGAGAACCTCTTAAAGGACCAATGCATAAAATTTCATTTGTAGCAACTTACCCTGGGCTCTGGCAAAGGAGGGGGTACCGAGTGGACTAGAGATGCTTGTGGAGAGTCTGGGGATGGTGGTTTTGGGGAGAGAACTGAGGGAGTTGCCACCAGGAATCCGGTACTGAGTCATCCCCCATACTGCAGGAGCCATCTTGCTCAGGCAGAGAAGTCCCCTCAAACTAGCATTAGCCTGAGGGGAAGCAAAAGTCCTGCCTAAAGGAATTACTCTGCCCCACCATTGGTGCTTAAGCTTGACAGCTGATTAAATATTGACTAAATTAACAACTGAAGGATATAGCTACAGACTGTGGATCATTAGTAGTCTTGAACAGGTGACCTAGGGCAAGACTGGGACACCAGCTGACATCACCTGGGGTGGATCCAGAAAGAGAAGGCAGTGAACCTGTACAATAGCATACAAGATGTGATGGTCAGAGTGACTCAGTCAGCCAGAGGAAGGACCTACCAAAAAATGACCCAATAACTACTGAAACCCAATTACAACCAGAGAGCCCACATAAATGGCATAAAGGACATCCCAAGAGCATCAAGTTCAGGAGATGAAGGAGACTGTACCACTAAATCCCACAGGTTCCTATCACAGAAGGTCACACCACAAAGACAGGGATCTAAGCAGATCAATCTAAGAAGCAGAAACAAACAAGAAGAGTCACCTAAAATGGGAAAACAAAGAAATAACCCACAATCAAAAGGAAAAGAGGAACATCCAGAAAGTTTACTAAATGAGATAGAGGCAACCTAACTAGCAGAAATTGAGTTCAAAATAATAGTTATGAGAATGTTAAATGAGCTCAGTAAGAACTACAAAGAACTCCTGGGAAGCTACAAGAAATTTACTGTGAACCACACCAGCATTAAAAAGGACATAGAAACTATCAATAAGAGCCAAGAGGAAATGAAGAATACAATATCTGAACTGAAGAACACAGTAGAAGGAATTAAAAAGCAGGCTAGATGAAGCAGAGGATCAAACTAGTGAGCTGAAGGAGAAGATAGAAAAATATTCCCAGACAGAGCAACAAAATGAAAAAAGACTGAAAAGAACAAAGAAGGTTTAAGGGAGCTGCAGGACAACATGAAATGTAATAATATCCATATCATAGGGATACCAGAAGGAGAAGGAGAAGAAGAGGAGCAAAGGATAGAAAACCTGTCTGAAAAAGTAATGACAGAAAACTTCCCTAACTTGATGAGAGAAAAAAAATCACACAAATCCAGGAAGCACAGAGAGTTCCAATGAAGATGAATCCAAAGAGGCCCACCATAAGACACATCATAATTAAAATGGCAAAATGTAAAGACAAAGAGAGGATCATACAAGGGAGCTCTGAAAGGCTATCGGCTGATTTCTCAATTGAAACACTACAAGACAGAAGAATATTCCAAGTAATGAAAAGCAAAGGTGTGCATCCAAGACTACTCTACCCAGCAAGGCTCTCAGTTAAAATAAAAGGTGAAATAAGGAGTTTAGCAGACCAAAAAAAAAAAAAGAAAAAGAAAAACGCTGAGAGTAGATCTCTACCAAAATAGCATTAAGAATACGAAGAAATGATTGTAAAAAGATGGCAGTGGAGTAGGTAGCAGTGTTTGCTTGCTCACATTGTGAAGGGCTTAGAGTACAAACATGGAGTGGAGTGAGTGAGTGTGGATTTCAGAGAGGGCGAACAAAGACCGGAGTGTGGGATCTGCGTGAAAGAGCGCAGAGAGCTTGCCCTGTGCTCTCCAAGCAGAGTCACTGGGCTTCCCAGCCTGACACATTTGCCACACTGCACCTGAAAGGGGCAGCTGCTGACTGGATCATTAGTGAAGATCTGCTTGGAAACTTCCCCCTGCCATAGGTGCCCTGACCAGCAAAGTCCTGGAGGGAGTCAGCGAGAAGGTTTGGTTGAAAGAGCTGGAGGTGCGGGAAGACAGAGAACAGCCTGGACTGTGAGAAACTGTGAACTGAGTCTTGTTGGGGACACACTGGGCTGGCAACACTCTGCCCGCAAATGCGCACGCACCAAGGCTCCACTGAACAAAAATGCAGAACAGAGTTGTGGAGAGGGGCTCATGTGGGAAAGCTGTGGCAGAACCTCAGACTCAGTAGGGACCCCAGGCAGGCAACTCTGTACATGCACGTGCACACCAGGGCTCTGCCAGGCAGGGATGCAGGCCGGTGCTGCATCTTGGAGAAAACACAGAGACTTTTTTGGAGGAGGAGCAGAGATAGAAACCAAGGCTAGGCAGGGACTATGGGCATGCACAATGGCTTGCCAGCAGAGTAGTGTTACTAGACAAGCCCAAGGAGTGCTGGAGGGTGCCACAGGACCAGTGTAGGGGCACTCAACTCAGTGCGGCTCACAGCAGAGATCTGTGGCAGGCCCATGAGTGAGAGAATAGCAGCCTCAGAATCCAGCTAGATCTCATCACAGAAAACCAGCCAGAAAAGATTTGAAATCCATGGAATTTTGACCAGGGGAGGATCCAGAAAAAAAAACAGTGCCCAAAGGTTGTACTGGGGAAAAGCTCTTTCTTTAATCTGTTTCCTACCTTCTCTCCTTCCTACTCATCTTCTTTAATTTTTTTGTTTGTCTGTTTTGTTTTGTTTATCCTCCCTCTAACACTAAATATATAACCTATAACTGCTATATAAACCTAATACTATACACTTCCACTTTCTCACTTCATTCCGCATTCTTCCCTCCCTTTTTCAACATACAATGTAAATATTACTTACTGTCTCGCATAGCCTTGACCCTACTTGCCACTATTGTTATTCTACCATCTTCCCTCTCAAAAACCATCTTTCAGTTAGAACAATTCTTATCTGTTTTTCCTATAGTATAATAGTCTTAACCTCTTTGCATCTATATTAATACTGGATCATTTGCTGCTCATAGTGTGATTGTGGGTGGGGATATTTTTGAAGGTGTGAGTTTCTTCCCTGGGTTGTGTGTTTATGTTTGAACATCATCTCCACAAAAGCATTCAAGATGTGGTGGGCAGAGTGACTCTTAATTAACTAGGCAGAGGGAAGGTTCCACCAAAGAGTAACTGAACTGCAACCAGACAGCTTGAACAAATGGTATAAAGGGCGTCCCAAGAGCATCAAGCTCAGGAGATCAAAGAGACTGCACCACTGAATCCCCCTGGTCTCCTATACAGAATCTCATACCACGAAGGTGAAAAATCAAAGCAGACAAATCTAAGAAACAAAAACAAAAAAGAAGAAGCATCCAACATTAGGAGACAAAGAAACAACCTCCTAATGAAAGGAAAAGAAGAATGCCCAGAAAGAGTGCTAGATGAAACAAAGGTAAGAAAACTATCAGACATGGGATTCAAAAGAACGGTTATAAGAAAGCACAATGAACTTGACAAACTCAGAGAAAACTACAAAGAACTCCAGGGAAGCTACAAGGAACTTACAGAGAACTACACCAGCATAAAAAAGGACATAGAAACGATCAATAAGAAACAGGAAGAAATGAAGAATAGAATTTTTGAACTGAAAAACATAGTAGAATCAATCAAAAGCAGGCTAAATGAATCTGAGGATTGGATCAATGAGTTAGAGGACAACATAGAAAAAAAATTCCCAGACAATACAACAAAATGAAAAAAGATTTAAAAAGAATGAAGAGGGTGTAAAAGAACTGCTGGACAACATGAAAAGAAACATTTTCCGTATCATAGGGATACAAGGAGAAGAAGAGGAGCATGGGATAAAAAAAACCATTGAACAAGTAATGACAGAAAATGTTCCTAACTTGATGAGAGAAAAAGTCATGCAAGTCCAAGTAGCACAGAGGGTCCCAAAGAAGATGAACCCAAGGAGGCCCACTCCATGGCACATCATAATTAAAATGGAAACACTGAAAGACAAAGTGAGATTCCTAAAGGCAGCAAGAGAAAAACAGCAAATAACATACAAGGGAGCTCCGATAACACTATCAACTGATTTCTCAACAGAAACACTACAAGCCAGAAGGGAATGGTCAAAATATTTCAAGCAATGAAAAACAAAGGCTTACAACCAAGACTACTCTGCCCAGCAAGGATCTCATTCATAATGAGGGTGAAATAAGGAGTTTCCCAGACAAAGGAAGACTAAAAGAACATCTCCACCAAACCAGCACTGCAAGAGATGCTAAAGGGAATGCTTTAAGAAAAAAAAGAAGAAAAGAGAGGGAGAGGAACACAGGTACAGAGGGAAATAAATAAATACCTGTCAATAATAACCTTAAATATAAATGAATTAAATGCTCCAATCAAAAGACAGCGGGTAGCAGAATAAATATGAAAACATGACCCACATATATGCTGTCTACAAGAGACACATCTCAAAACAAAAGATTTACACTCTCTAAAAGTGAAGTGATGGGAAAAACTATTCCAAGCAAAAGACATGAAAAAAAAAAAAGCTGGGGTAGCAATACCTATATTAGACAAAACAGATTTCACAGCAAAGTCCAAAAAAGAGACAAAAGATTTTATAATACTTAAGGGAACTATCAACCAAGAAGATATAACCCTGGTAAATATATATGCACCCAATAGAAGAGCACCCAAATATATAAGGAAAATATTGGAAGACTACAAGAAGGAAATCAATAGCAACATACTCCTAGTAGGGTACTTTAACATCTCATTATCAACAATGGACAGATCTTCGAGCAATATATACCAAGGGTATTGAGGCACTGAACAACACTCTAAATCAAATGGACTTAATTGATATGTATAGAACTTTTCACACCAAAGAAGCAAAACATAGATACTTTTCAGGTGCACAGGGAATATTTTCAAAGATAGACCACATGGTAGAACAGAAAACAAGCCTCAACAAATTCAAGAAAATTGAAATCATATCTAGCATCTTCTCAGATCACAATGTCTTGAAACTAAAAATGAATCTCAAGAAAAAAACTCAAAGACACTCCAACTCATGGAGAATGAATAACATGATATTAAATAATGAATGGGTTAAAAATGACATCAAGGAAGAAATCAAGAAGTTTATGGAAACTAATGATAATGAACACACAACAGCCCAAAACCTATGGGACACAGCAAAAGCAGTTCTGAGAGAAAACTTCATAGCCATACAGGCCTATCTGAAAAGGATAGAAATATCTCAAATAAAAAATCTAACCCTACAGCTACTAAGAACTACAAGAATAACAACAAAGCCCAGAGTGAGTAGAAGGAAGGAAATCATCAAGATCAGAGCAGAATTAAATGACATACAGACTAAATAAACAATTCAAAAGATCAACAAAAGTAGAAGCTGGTTCTTCGAAAAGATAAGCAAAATCGACAAACCTTTAGCCAGCCTCATCTAGAAAAAAGAGCGTGGAACCAAATAAACAAAATCAGAAATAAAAGAGGAGAAATCACAACCGACATCACAGAAATACAAAGGATTGTAAGAAATTACTACAAACAACTGTATGGCAAGAAACTTGACAATCTAGATAAAATGGATAAATTTCAGGAAACATATAATCCTCCAAAACTGAATCAAGAAGAAGCAGCAAGCCTGAACAGACCAATAACAAAGAGTAAAATTAAGGCAGTAATCAAAAAACTCCTAGCACACAAAAGCCCTGGGATGGATGACTTCACAGGCGAATTTTACAAAACATTTAGGGAAGAACTAATGCCTACCAATCTCAAACTATTTCAAAAAACCCAAAAAGAGCGAAGACTCCCAAACTCTTCCGATGAAGCCAGTATTACTCTAATTCCAAAACCAGGTCAAGGCACAACAAAGAAAGAAAACTAAAGGCCAATATCGCTGATGAACATAGATGCTAAAATCCTCAACAAAATATTAGCAAACAGAATCTAGCAACACATTAAAAAGATAATAGACTACGATCAATTGGAATTTATCCCAGGGATGCAAGGATGGTTTAATATTTGTAAATCAAGAAATGTAATATACCACATACACAAAATAAAAGACAAAAATCACATGATCATATCAATAGATGCTGAAAAAGCATTTGATAAAGCACGACACCTATTTATGATGAAAACATTCAGCAAAATGGGAATAAAGAGAACATACCTCAACATAGTAAAGGCTATATATGAGAAACCTGAAGCCAACATCATACTCAATGGAAAAAAACTGAAAGCATACCCCCTGAGATCAGGAACAAGACAAGGATGTCCACTCTCCTTACTCTATTCAATGTAGTGTTGAAAGTTCTAGCCACAGCAATCAGACTAGAAAAAGAAATAAAAGGCATCCAAATTGGAAAAGAGGAAGTAAAACTGTCATTATTTGAAGATGACATGATAGTGTACAGAGAAAAACCCTATAGACTCCACAGAAAAACTACTCAACCTGTTAAGTTAATTTGGCAAAATAGCAGGGTACAAAGTCAATATTCAGAAATCAAAGGCATTTATGTACCCCAACAATAAAATATCAGATATAGAAACTAAAAAAAAAAAAAAAAATCCCATTTACTATAGCAACAAGAAAAATAAAGTACCTAGGAATAAATTTAACCAAAAAGATAAAAGACCTGTACTAGGAAAACTACATACCACTGAAGAAATACATTAAGGAAGATACAAAAAAATGGAAGTATATATCATGTTCATGGATGGGAAGAATCAACATCATTAAAATGTCCATACTACCCAAACCAATTTATAGATTCAGTGCCATCCATATTAAAATACCAGTAACATATTTCACAGACCTTGAACAAATACTCCAAAAATTTATATAAAACCAAAAAGGACTCCAAATAGCCACAGCAATCTTGAGACAGAACACATTAGGAGGAATCACAATACCTGACATCAAACTATACTACAAAGCCACTGTAATTAAAACAGCCTGGTATTGGTATAAGAACAGACATATAGATCAATGGAACAGAATAGAGAGCCCAGAAATAAACCCCGGTTTATATGGTCAACTAATATTCAATAAAAGGTTAAACAATGTAAAATGGAGTGAGAAGAGCCTCTTCAACAAATGGTACTGGGAGAACTGGACAGGGATGTGCAAAAAAATGAAACTAGACCATCAACCTACACAACACACCAGAATAAACTCAAGCTGGATCAAAAACTTAAATGTAAGATGTGACACCATAAAAGTCCTAGAGGAAAACATAGAAAGGAAAATTTCAGATATTCCACGTAGCAATATTCGCATTAATACATCTCCTAAGGCAAGGGAAATAAAGGAAAGAATAAACAAATGGGACTACATCAAACTAAAGTGTTTCTGCTCAGCAAAAGAAAACATCAGTAAGATGAAAAGAGAACCAACATTATGGGAAAACATATTTGCCAATGATACCTCATACAAGGGGTTGATCTCCAAAATATATAAAGAACCTACATGTCTCAACACCAAGAAGACAGACAGCCCAATTAAAAAATGGGCAAAGGACCTGAACAAACACTTCTCCAAGGAGGATATACAGAGTGTCCATAGGCATATGAAAGAATGCTCAACATCACTAGCCATCAGAGAGATGCAAATAAAAACCACAATGAGATACCACTTCACACTGGTCAGAATGGTCATCATCAACAAACCAACAAACAAAAAGCGTTATTGAGGATGTGGGGGAACCCTAGTGCACTGATGGTGGGAATGCAGACTGAAACACCAATTCAAAGTAATTTATGCACCCTTATGTACAATAGCCAAGTGCAGGAACAGCCTCAGTGCCCATCTGTAGATGAGTGGATTAAATAACTCTGGTACATTTACACAATGCAATACTATGCAGCAGAAAGAAAGAATGAACTCCTGCCATTTGTGACAACATGGATGGAACTAGAGAGAATTATGCTTAGTGAAATAAACCAGGCAATGAAAGAAAAATACCATATGGTATCACCTGATACAGGAGACTAATGAACAGCACAAACAAATGAACAAAATTGAGCAAGCAACAGCAGAACTGTTATGGGGCGGGGAGGAGAGCAAAAGGGGGTAAGTTGGGGAAGGGTTTAGTAAAGCAATTAGTAAAAATAACACATGGACATGGACATCAGGGTAGGGAATGAGTGTGGGAGAAGGGCAATGGGGGAAAAACAGGACAACTGTAATAGCAAAACAATAAAATAAAATTAAAAAACAATATGAAGAAATGAAAGAGAAAGAGAGGAACACAGGTACAATGGGGAAAATGGCAATGAAATGCCTATCAATAATAACTTTAAATGTACCAATCAAATGGTTTAAATGCACCAATCAAAAGACATAGGGCAGTTGAATGGATAAGAAAATATGTCCTGCGTATATGCTGTCTACAAGAGATCTACCTCAGAACAAAAGATCTACACAGACTGAAAGTGATTGGAAAGGGCATAAAAAGAGACAAAGAAGGACAATGCATAATATTTAAGGTAATAATCCATGAAAAAGATATAACCTTAGTAAACATATATGCACCCGAGGTAGTAGCACTCAAATATATAAGAAAAATCTTGGAGGACTTCAAGAAGGATATCAATAGCAACACACTCATAGTAGATTTATCACGCCATTTTCAACAATGGCTAGCTCTTCCAAGCAACAAATCAACAAGGATATTGTGGTATTGAACAATACTCTAGATCAAATGGACTTAACTGATATATGGAGAACCTTTCACCCCAAAGAAGCAAATATACATTTTTGGCAAATGCACATGGAACATTTTCAAAGATAGATCATATATAAGACACAAAACAAACCTCAATAAATTCAAGAAAATTGAAATAATATCAAGCATTCTCTTGGATTACAATGACTTAAAATTGGAAACCAACCTCAAGGAAAATACTCAAAAACATTCAAATTCATGGAGACTAAATAGTATGCTATTAAACAGTAAATGGGGTAATGACGAGATCAAATAAGAAATAAGAAGTTTCTGGAAACAAATGAAAATGACCATACAACAGCCCAAAACCTATGGTACACATGAAGGCAGTCCTGAGAGGGAAGTTCATAGCAATATAGGCCGACCTAAAAAGAAAAATTCAAAGAAACAACCTAACCCTACATCTACAAGAACTAGAGGAAAAACAACAAACAAGCCCAGAGTGAGTAAAAGGAACGAAATAATCAAGATCAAAGCAGAATTAAGTGACATAGAGACTAAAAAACAATTCAAAGGGTCAATAAATCCAGGAGCTGATTCTTTAAAATGGTAAACAAAATCAACAAGCCTTTAACCAGACTCATCAAGAAAAATAGAGACTTCTGGCCAAGATGGAGGCTTAGACAGACATGCTGCATCTCCCTCCACAACTAAGAAGGAATAGAACTACCTCAAAAATAGAAACAACCAGAAGTTCCAGAAAATCAAACTGCATGGAAGTCCAGCAAACAAAGATATAAAGAAGAAATATTCATCCAGACAGGTAGGAGGGACGGAGCCGGGGCTGAGAGGATGCCGTGTGGTGGTGGCAGCAGCAGCGGCAGTGCCAGGCCAGTGGAAAGCACAGTCACATGTTTTAAAAAGTCAGGAGGGACATCTGGGGAACTTTCCCTGCTCATCACTGGACCTCGCAGCTCACCATCCCAGCACCAGGGAAAATCAAGCTTCATTGCTTCTGACTGTGCAGACCAGTGGGGTTGGGCTGAAGGCAGAAACTGCTGGTCTCTCAGCAGAGTCCACTTTTTAAAGGGTCCCCACAATCCTAGAATGTCCGGAGACCCACCCACTCTGGGAACGATGGCCACGGCAGCAGCTAGAGGGGCGCTGGTCTGGTACGGAAGTGGGAGAGGTGCCTGGAAAAGGGGCGAGTGCTGGACAGGTGGCATTGTTCCCTCTTGGACCCCTCCCCCACATACAGCGCTACAACATGGTGAAACAGGTCGCCCTGTCCTGATGAATCACTAAGGCTCTGCCCCTTACAACATAACAGGAGCGACAGCTCTACCTGGGACACGGAGTCAAACAAACACAGGAGCCTGTCAGAATGAGGAGACAGAGAAGTATGGCCCAAAAGGGGGAATAAATCAAGGTTCCAGTGAGAGAACTAAGCGACAAGGAGATAGCCAACCTAATAAATGAGATAGACAACCTAACAGATGCAGAATTCAAAACACTGGTGATAAAGATGCTCACAGGCTTGAAAGATATGCTTGAGTATGGCAAATGCATAAGAGAAGTGAAGGCTATGCTAAGTGAAACATAGGAAAATCCACACAAAACCAATGGTGAAGGGAAGGAAACTGGGATTAAAATCAGTGATTTGGAACATGAGGAAGAAATAAACAGTCAACCAGTGCAGAATGAGGAAGTAATAATTGAAAAAAATGAGGAAAACTTCCCAAATTTTGCAAAGGAAATAGATATACAGGTCTGGGAAGCACAGAGCGTGCCAGATGAACTGGACCCAGAGGGGACCACACCAGGACGCCAAAGGTGAAAGATAAAGACAGAGTATTAGGGGCAGCAAGAGAGAGGCAGAGAGTTGCCTACAGGGGGGTGCCTATAAGACTATCATCTGATTTCTCAGAGGACACTTTGCAG
This sequence comes from Furipterus horrens, assembly GCF_987537825.1. Taxonomy (NCBI): domain Eukaryota; kingdom Metazoa; phylum Chordata; class Mammalia; order Chiroptera; family Furipteridae; genus Furipterus; species Furipterus horrens. The sequence goes on from NW_028327177.1 coordinate 48,586,278, forward strand.
GCAGGAAGGGACTAGTAAGCAGTATTCAATGTGATGAAAGACAACCTGAAACTAGGATTACTTTATCCAGCAAAGCTATCATTTAGAATGGAAGGGCAGATGAAGTGCTTCCCAGACAAGGTAAAGCTAAAGGAGCTCATCATCACTAAGCCATTATTATATGTAATGTCAAAGGGACTTACTTAAGAAAAAGAAGATCAAACTATGAACACTAAAATGACAATACACTCACAACTATCAACAACTGAATCTAAAAAATGAAAACAAAATCCAACTAAGCAAACCAGAATAGGAACAGAATCATAGGTATGGGGATCATTTGGAGGGTTATCAGCTGGGAGGGGGAAGGGGGAGAAATGGGGATATGGTGCAGGAATTAAGAAGCATAATTGTTGGTACAAAATAGACAGAGGGAAGTTAAGTATAATATAGGAAAGGGTGAAGACAAAGAACTTATATGCACGACCTATGGACATGAACTAAGGGGGTGGGATTGCTGTAGGGAAGGGGGGTACTGGGTTGAGGGGAGCTTAGGCAGAAAAAAATTGGAACTACTGTAACAACATAATCAATAAAATATACTTAAGAAAAAAGAAAAATAGAGAATCCAAATAAATAAAATCAGGAACAGAAGAGGAGAAATCACAGCCGATACCACGGAAAAACAAAGAACTGTCAGAAATTTCTATGAACAACTATATGTCAAGAAATTTACCAACCTGGGTGAAATGGAAAAACTCATAGAAACATAATCTCTCAAAACTGAGTAAGAAGAAGCAGAAAGCTTGAATAGACCAATAACAACTAGTGAAACAGAAGCAGTAATAAAAGAATTATTGGCACACAAAAGACTTGGATCAGATGGCTTCACAGGTGAATTTTACAAAACATCTAGGCAAAAACAAACATCTATTCTTCTCAAATTATTCCAAAAAATCCAAGAAGAAGGAAAAATCCCAAACTCTTTCTATGAAGAGTATTATCCTAGTTCCAGAAGCAGATCAAGACACAACAAAGAAAGAAAACTACAGACCAATATTGTTGATGAACATAGATGTTAACATCCTCAACAAAATATTGGCAAACTGGATCCAGCAATGCATTAAAAAGATCATACACCATGGTCACGTGGGATTCATCCCAGGGATACAAGTATGGTACAATATTCCCAAATCAATAAGTGTAATATACCACATAAACAAAATGAAAGACAAAAATCACATGATCATATCAATAGATGCTGAAAAAGCATTTGATAAAGTACAACACCCATTTATGATGAAAACACTCAGAAAAGTGGAAGTAGTGGAAGCATACCTCAACATAATAAAGGCCATATATAAGAAACCGACAGTCAACATCATACTCAATGGACAAAACCTAAAAGCTTTCCTCCTACAATCAGGAACAAGACAAGGGTGTCCAATGTCACCACTTTTATTAAACATAGTATTGGAAGTTCTAGTAACAGTGATCAGACAAGAAAAAGAAATAAAAAGCATCCAAATTTGAAAGACAGAAGTAAAACTGTCATTATTTGCAGATGACATGATAGTGTACATAGAAAACTCTACAGGCTCCACCAGAAAACTACTCTACCTAATAAGTAAATTTGGCAAAATAGTAAGAAAGTCAATATTCAGAAATTGAAGTCATTTTTGTACACCAACAATGAAATATCAAAAAGAGAAACTAGGAAAAAGATATCATTTAGTATAGCAACAAGAAAAATAAAGTATCTAGGAATAAACTTAACTAAGGAGGTAAAAGACCTGTACTCAGAAACTACAGAACACTGAAGAAAAAAATTAAGAAGAATACAAATAAATGGAAGCACATACTGTGTTCATGAATTGGAAGAATTAAATTATTAAAATGTCCATACTACCCAAGGCAATCTATAGAGTCAACGCAATCTTTTTCAAATAACGACATATTTTGAAGATTGAGGACAAATATTTCAAAAATGTATATGGTACCAAAAATGACCCTAAATAGCCTCAACAATCTTGAGAAAGAAGAACAAAGTAGAAGGGACCATAATACCTGATATAAAACAGTATTATAAGGCCACAGTAATCAAAACAGTCTGGTACTGGCATAAGAACAGACACATAGATCAATGGAACAGAATAAAGGAAAGAATAAACAAATGGGACTACACTAAACTAAAAAGCTTCTGCATGGCTAAAGAAAAGATCATCAAAATGAAAAAGGAATGAACCACATGGGGAAACATATTTGCTAATGATACCTCAGACAAGGTTTTAATCTCCAAAATATATAAAGAACTCATAAGACTCAACACCAGGAAGTCAAAACATCCAATTAAAAAATGGGTAAAGGACGTGAATAGGCAATTCTCCAAGGATGACATACACATGGTTGAAAGGCATATGAAAGAATGTTCAACATCATAGGCCATCAGAGAAATGCAAATTAAAACCACAATGAGATAGCACCTCACCTGATCAGAATGGTCATCATTAACATATCAACAAACAAGTGGTGATGAAGAAGTAGAGAAAAAGAGAACCCTAGTGCACTGTTGGTGGGAATGCAGTTGGGTGCAGCCACTGTGGAAAACATTATGGAATTTCCACAAAAAACTAAAAATGGAACTGTCTTTTGATTCAATGATTCCACTTCTAGGATAATACCCTAAGATTCCTGAAACCTCAATTCAGAAGAACCTGTGCACCCCTATGTTAACAGCAGCACTATTTACAATAGCCAAGTGCTGAAAACAGCCTAAATGCCCATCTGTAGATGAGTGGATCAAAAAACTGTGGTACATTTACACAATGAAATACTATGTAGCAGAAAGAAAGAAGGAACTCCTACCTTTCGCAATAGCATGGATGGGGCTGGAGAGTATTTTGCTTAGCAAAATAAGCCAGGCAGCAAAAGACAAATACCATACGATCTTACCTATAAGAGGAACCTAGTGAACAAAACAAACAAGTGAGCACAATAGAACCAGAGGCATAGAAACAAGGAACAGACAGAGACCAGTGTGGGGGGCGGAGGAGGATAAGGGAGGAAAGAAAGGGAACAGGGTGGGGATTGACTGGGAGTGGGGTGGGGTGGGAAGGGCAGGGGAGAGCAACAGGGGAAAATTGGGAGAACTGTAATAGAACAACAATAAAAAATAAATAAAAATAAAAAGTAAAATTAAAATAGAAAGTTTAATAATAAAACATTAAAATGATCTTTGAGTAAAAAGATAAATATTAATTTATTATTTTTGAAACTCATATAAGGTTTAAGTGCTGATGTAGCTTTAATATTTGAAATCTTTTTAGATATATTTACAATTTTTCTTTAGAAAGATGGTGTCAATGTGCAATATATGAGTATTCTTATTTTCTTAAATCACTATGTATTATCATTAAAAAGCCTTTGTCAATTTTAAGAGTGAAAATAACAATTCACTTAGTGGCTCATTCTACTGAGGTTTTACATTTGTTAATTTCTATTCATAACTATTATTTTGTGATTTTCTTGTATATTTTCAATTTTAATGTTAATTTTAAGGTTCTGATTATTAAATTATATAGGCCATAGTAACCAAATCATTGAAAAATTCCCAGAGCATTTCTCATACTAGAATATTATAGCCTACATTCAAGAGAGACTTAAGGATCAGTGATCTGAATTGTGTGACTGAGAAATGGCAACTGGGCCAACTTCTCAGACATTCTGATGCCAATTATTGTATCACAGTCTTTTATTACATTTGCCCACCTCTAATTACCTTAAAAATGTAATCTGTTAAAATATGAAATAATTAAATACACATATATATTTTCTGTTAAAAAATATAAAATAATTAAAAATAAGATGAGATGAGGTACATATTCAGTAGCTAATAACTATTAGATGTCATTAGAAACAAGTTGTTTTAATTTTTCAAGCATAAAATAGGGAAAACCAATGACACCCTAACCTTTGGATTTTCTTTTCAGTTATTTTGGACCCAAGTATTCTGTAAGGGTCACCTTATCTCAGAAAACTCAAAATCTATGAACATTATCTGTCTATCTGTCATCTATCTACTTGTAATCATCATCTACCTATTCACCTACCCATCCATTTCTGTTATACTTCCAATAAGAAACCAAATAAAACAAAACAAAACTACCTATTGTTTGTAGAAAATTTCTTGATAATCACCAATGTGATAGTATTAATTATTACATGTTAATATTCAAAATGTGTTTGGAAAAGTATGAGAGTGAGAATCAGCTTGTTAACCCACACTAAAAGCCAGTGCTCTTTCTTATTGTTTATGAAAGGTGTTATCTCTTGAGTGGCCTTCACTTTGTATTTGGACAAAAGAAGTTAAATCACTCCAGGGGTGAGACAAAACAAGAGGATACAAAGAAGCAAAGTGATACAAATCTTTGATCTGATTAACACTCTGCCTTTTTTTTTTTTTTAAAGATTTTATTTATTTACTTTTAGAGAGACAGGAAGGGAGGGAGAAAGAAAGGGAGAGAAACATGGATTGGCTGACTCTCGTTGCCCCTTGTATGTCTGTACATACCACTGGGGACTGAACCCGCAACCCAGGCATGTGCCCTGAACAGGAATCGAACGCTCTTTGCAGGAAAATGCTCCAACGAACTAAGCCACACCAGTTAGAACATTCTACTTCCTTGTTCCTTGAGTCATAGGATGCCCTCATTCTTTATGTATATTGATGAGTTCTCAAAAGCTGTTCCTTGAACACAGGCCAGCTCTGATGGGGAGGAAGTTCCTGAAATTGGTCCTACCACAGCACCTATCCTTTGCTTCTGTTTCATTCCCTGAGGACCATTAGAGTAAATTTAATCCATCTTTTCCACACCGCCTTTCGAATATCAGAAGACAACTCAGAGTTCCCAGAGATTTCTGTTTTCCTCTCATTCCTGCTGAGACTACTCCTCAGCTTCTTAGCCATTCTTCCCTTAAGTCCCTACGTGCTTCAATTTCTCCTTCACAGCATGTAGAGTTTTAATTACATCTTTAAAAGTATCAATTTATGTTATATTTTCCCTCACTGTTAGTCAACGTGCTTTCCTCTCCTATATTGTCTTGAATCAAGTTTACTATAGGTCAACATTTTTACGCTTCTTTGCCACAGTTTTACCTTATGCACGTAAAATTGGTTTGTAGATTTCCTTTGGGTTCTATTACTTTCATTCATTTGATGACTAATATTTGAAAACCTGATTCTGAGACAGAGATAAAAGGTGATTTTTGTTTTCCCATCATTGTGCTATGGCACAGAACACGGCAGCCGAGAAGATAAAGGGCGCTACCAAAGCTGCTGCTTGCTGATATTTAATGCCAGCAAATCACTGAACATCTGAATTGGCTTCTTGCTTGAAGAAAGTTGACCAGACAGTTGAAGTCCTTAGAATAATTTTATCTGACTACTTAAAAATTCTACACTTACCCAATGCACATGTGTATGTATGTATGTCATCGTCGTCGGCGGCAGCCGTCCGTCTCGAGAGACGATGGCGTAGCTTCTTGAGAGTCTATCTGCACCGCCGAGAATGGTTGTGCAGTCCGACTCGGGAGTGACAATCCCTGCCGCACTTGTTACAGGTGAAGGCAGATGGCTGTTGTTGCTGCTGTTGACGCTGCTTCCGCCTCGATCTTTTCTGGACTGCCTCCTCGTTGCGCGCAGCCTCTGAGCGTGACGTACCTTGCCTGACCGCAAGCCTCCAGGCTAGGCGGTCGTCTGCTTGAACTTCCCATGTGTTGAGATTGATGGAGCATTGTGTCATGTCCTTTTTGCAGATGTCTTTAAACCGCAGTTTTGGGCGCCCTGTCATCCTCTGACCTTCTGCTAACTCACCGTAGAGGAGGTCTTTGGGAATACGGCCTGCATCCATTCTTTTGACATGGCCGAGCCACCTGAGGCGTCTCTCACTAAGAACTGCATGCAAACTGCTCATGTTGGCTCGCTTCAGCACCTCGGTGTTGGAGACCTTATCCTGCCAGGCGACATGCAGGACGCGTCGCAGGCACCTCATGTGGAAGCTGTTGAGTTTCCTTTCGTGCCTTGCATAGGTGGTCCACGTCTCGCTGCCATAGAGGAGAGTGCTGAGTATGCAGGCTTGGTAGATGCGCAGTCTGGTTTTCTCAGTGAGGCTGGAATTGTTCCACGCTCGCCGGTTCAGTTTGGCCATAACTGTGGCTGCCCTGGCGATTCTCCGGTTGACCTCCAAGTCGACTGACAGAGAGCTCGAGATGGTGGACCCGAGGTAAGTGAAGTCGTTGACAACCTCCAGGGTGTATCTGTCGATGGTGATGCATGGGGGAGTCCCCGTGCCTTGAGCCATAACGTTCGTCTTCGTCAGGCTGATGGCTAGTCCGAACTCCTTGCATGCGTGGGAAAGGCAAGTGACTAGCTGCTGGAGTCCCTCTTCGGAGTGTGATGTCAAGGCTGCGTCGTCGGCGAAGAGCATCTCACAGATGAGCACCTCTTTGACTTTGGTCTTGGCTCGTAGACGGGCCAGGTTGTAGAGCTTGCCATCGGATCTGGTGTGAATGAAGACACCCTCGCTGCAGTCCTTAAAGGCGTATTGGAGGAGCACGGAGAAGATTCCGAACAGCGTAGGCGCGAGGACGCGGCCCTGCTTTCCTCCGCTGCTGACTGGGAAGGCCTCAGAGGTTGCGCCGTTGTAGGACACCGGTGCTGTGCATGTTGTCGTGAAAGGACATGACCACAGCAAGCAGATGTGGTGGACAGCCAATCTTCCGTAGCAAGCTGAAGAGTCCGCTTCGACTGACCAGATCAAACGCCTTCGTGAGGTCGATAAAAGCGAGGTAGAGTGGTTTATGCTGCTCGTGACACTTCTCCTGCAGCTGGCGTAGGGAGAAGATCATGTCCACTGTTGATCGGCCAGCTCTGAAGCCACACTGGGACTCTGGGTAGACGCGGGAAGCAAGGGTCTGCAGGTGGGCAAGAGCGACCCGGGCGAATACTTTGCCGACGACGCTGAGCAGAGAGATGCCCCGGTAGTTGTTGCAGTCGCTGCGGTCTCCTTTGTTCTTGTACATGGTGATAATGTTGGCGTCTCTCATATCCTGGGGGATGTAACCCTCCTTCCAGCAGAGACAGAGTAGATGGTGGAGCGGCTGTAGCAGGACTGGTTTCCGGCTCTTTAGGATTTCTGGAGGGATTCCGTCGCTTCCTGGTGCTTTCCCGCAAGCGAGGCGGTCGATGGCTTTGCCGAGCTCTGCCGCAGTAGGTGGGGTGTCTAGCTCCTCCGTGACTGGTAGGTCTGGGATGGCGTTAAGAGCAGTGTCTGTTACAGTGTTTCTCGTTGTGTACAGCTCGAGGTAGTGCTCGGTCCACCGCCGCATTTGCTATGTGAATGGCAGCAGGTACAAAGGAGCATATTTAACTAAAATGACTGACTCTTATCACTTTAATTAAATTTTTACCTGGTTTTGGGGTTCTTTTATAGATGATCTTTACTTGTTATATCACATAGTTTAATTATCATATATCATATCATATATTCCCTGATGGCTGGTTTGGCTCAGTGGATTGAGCGTCGACCTGTGAGCTAAGTGTCGCTGGTTCGATCTTCCAGTCAGGGCACATCAGAGAAGGAAAACTCTGACTCCAAAAAACCTCCGCTGCCTTGCGGCATACCTCTTCAGGGGAAAGGCTAAGGGAGTAAACCCCGACAGAAAATCCGGAGCCGGAGTTCCTAAGGCTGTTTGACGCTGTAGTCAACACCGGCAACTCCTGCGGCGCACCTGAAGCCAAGCTGTATTGACTCTGTCTTTCCCCTTGGATCCTTCAGCTGCGAAGAGAGGGGGGGTCTGCTGCATGGGCAACAGCTGGCCCTCCATATCACCCTGCCCAGGCTTTGTAGCTTCACTGGAGAGGACACTCCAGCGTCATCGCGAGATGTCGACTCAACACGGGAGGAGACAGATACCGGTTATAAGCTCATCCGATTGGCGAAGGAAAGGAGCGCCAGGGGTCTCCTCTGACGGTGGGAGAGGTCATCGCACCTCACTGGACAGCTACCGCCCGCCTCAAGCTGGGCAGCCCCCAGCCAATTAGGTGCCGTCTCACCATGACTCGCCTGCCCCACTGGGTGCGTGGGGATCAGAGAGGCGTCTCTCAAAAAGTGGGCCACAAAACACTCGCACCAGGCAATTTCAAGCAAACAACAAGAAAGAAGCCTCCAGCTCTTTGCCTCGCTAGCTGGAACATCAGGACCATGTGTCCTGGACTTACTGCAGACCTTTCGTGGATCAATGGTGCCAGGAAAACCGCCATCATCGACAGGGAACTGGCACGACTAAACATCGACATTTCGGCTCTACAGGAGACCCGGTTGGCTGACAACGGAACTATCAGAGAAACCAACTACACCTTCTACTGGCAAGGGAAGTCTCCGGACCAACCAAGACAGCACGGTGTTGGGTTCACTGTGAAGAACACGCTTGTTAACTCCATAGAGCCACCCACAGGAGGCACAGAGAGATTACTTACCCTCCGATTGTCAACAACTTTCGGCCCAGTCAGCATTCTTAGCGCGTACGCCCCAACCCTCTGTGCCACCATCGAAGAGAAAGAACAGTTCTACCATGCACTGGATGAAGCGTTATCCAAGATCCCCAGAAGTAACGCTCTTTATCTCCTTGGAGACTTCAACGCAAGAGTAGGAGCCGACCACATGGCCTGGCCCACCTGCCTCGGAAACTTTGGGAGAGGAAAGATCAATGAGAATGGTCAGCGACTGCTTGAGCTTTCGTGTCACCACGGCCTGTGCGTGACAAACACATTCTTCAAGTGCAAAGAGATCCACCAGGTGTCATGGAGGCACCCCCGCTCCCACCACTGGCACCAGCTTGACCTCGTCATCACCAGAAGAACGGATATTGGCAGCACCCTCCTCACCCGCAGCTACCACAGTGCAGACTGCGACATGGACCATGCCCTCGTGGTAAGCAAGGTGCGCATAACGCCGAAGAGGTTGCACCACTCCAAGATGAAGGGTCGCCCACGCATCAACACCAGTTGTGCCAGCAACCCAGTTAAGACCCAGCAATTCATCAACAGGATGGAAGATGCACTCGGTGAGGGAATGGCAGCAGATGACATTATCGATTCTAATTGGCCACGTCTTCGCGACGCCATATACAACTCCGCCATTATTGCTTACGGGAAGAAAGAGTGGAAGAACGCTGACTGGTACGAGGCTCACTGGGAAGAAATGGAACCCGTGATCGAGGCTAAGAGGAAGGCCCTACTGGCTTACAAGGCCACGCCCACACCCAGTACACTTCAAGCTCTACGGGCTGCCAGGAACAAAGTCCAGAAGACCGCCCGCCACTGTGCCAACACCTATTGGCTAAACCTGTGCAGAAGCATCCAGGAAGCCGCCGATATAGGCAACACACGAGGAATGTATGAGGGTATCAAGAAGGCAACAGGCCCAATCCCCTCCAAGATCGCCCCCCTTAAGTCCAAGACAGGTGAGGTCATCACTGACCAGGAACAGCAAATGTATGTATGTACACATACATACACTCACTATATAGTGTTATTTATATATATATTTCCCTTGGCCTGAAATATATTCTGCACATTCATGTTATCTTTTCTTAGAATCATCTGCCCTCTTTCTCCAATATAACTTATATTTGTGGTTTAAAAGTTTACAAATAAATCTCAGTTCAAAAGACTTTCCTTGTTACCACCCAATCAAGCATCATTTCCTGTGCCTGACTTTGTGCATTACTTGCAGTACTGCAGGTATCTGACTGTGGTGGGGTTATTTGTTTATACGATGGCTTATCTTCTGGGCCCTCCCAGGCTGAGGTGTGCCCACTCATCTTTGGAGCTGTACCGCTTAGTTATACTATTTTTTGTTCATGCAGGAATTCACCAAATGTGTATTGAATTAAAATGGGGGGGAAAACCTCAAATTGTATTCCTTCAGTAAGTTTTTTCATGAGGTCAATAAATAGTCTACATCAGATCAAATTTGTTTCCAGTTGAAAGCGTACAGTGTGGTTTATGCTATTTAACTAAATTAGCACCACTATGAGATATCTGAATAGTTTTCTATTTTCTCTAAATCAGCAGTAATGAACATCAGGAGTGTTATGCCCTGCCCATAACTTAGTCATGAAGAAATGTCAGCTTTAGTTTTTCTCGTTTGTGCTCTGAAAAACAGTGAAAATAAAGATGCTTTACAATCATAACTGGCTTTTTTCCATCTTGTCAATATACAAATTGTTTATGACATTTTGGTCATATTATTTTAAACTTATTCTTCACCTGCTGCTAGAAGGGAAGGTTGAAATAGAAGGCAATCAATGAATATGACCATAAACATGTACTATGTGCCACACATGTTTTCATTTATTCCCCAAAACATGGTAAGAAACATGTGCCCCAGGTCAGTGGGAGATGAAAACACAAATTTGTATTTCAATATCACATCTTTTCCTTTCTGTTATTGTTACCTCCTATGCAAGTGGTATTGACACCTGCTTTCCAGTTGTAAAGCAAGCCCCTGAGAGAAGTCATCAGGTCCCCAGCCTTTGTTCAATATTTGACAACTGTCATGCAATTCCACACTATGCTTACACAGAGCATATGGCAAGAAGTTTAATTTCAGGGACATCTGGTTTCATAATAATTTACTTCTCAAAACAGGAAATTTTGTCCATGTTGACAAAGAGCCCAAAGAGCTCTTAACTAACTAGCTATAGCACCTGTTCTAGAAACAAACCATCCATACAGAAAGCAAAAGACTGATAATATGTGTAATTCAATTTTAACAAATGGGGATGGATGTTGGATTGTTCAAAGAAGCTAAACTAGCACTTTGTTATGTTTTTTATCTAATAACTGCACAGGGGATTGATAAATAAATACTGAGGAATAGAACCATGAGTTCCTTTTCCTTAGAAGTTTAGAAGAACATGAATAAGGGCTGTGTTCCACAAAAGGAGTGGTATTCCTGAAACAGAAGCAAAAATGTCACATTTACTATTTTATAGAACTGTTGTATTTTTTGGATTGTTTTTTAAATAGCTACAAAGCCAATAGTCTTGGAGCTACTTCCTATATTAAGCATCCTCAGGCTTCAGTTGAGTTTCAAAAAGAGAAGACATTTTAAAAGTGAGATATGAGTATATTTTGGGAGGACTGATAATGATGAGTTTCAGGTGAGGCCTCAGGTCTGTAACTGAACACCAGAAGACAGAGAGGGCCCCTGACCAGGACTGAAAGTGCAAGATCACTTTGGAATCATAACACTGGAAGAAGAAACTTGAGAGGCTCTGAGTTCTACCCTTGGTCATAGAGAGATGCATGGTAGCATTAGGCTCTGTTATTTGCTCTTCCATTAAAGACCCTCATTGTGACTGCCCTTTGCACATTCTCTTAATTGATTTGTACAAATGCTTCCAATTTGCTCTGTACAAACCTCCGGTGAATTCTGGAAATGTAGAATGCTTGTCAGAGATACAGAACTGTGTGCTCCAGTCACCAAGAAGGGGCAGCTTGGTCCATGTGGCACCATAGTTAGCTTTTGAATGGTTCTTGGCAGTAATCTATTGGATATAAAGACAAGAAGTTTCTGGTTGTGAGCTACCCTCCCAGTCTAATCCACATCCTTCACATTGCATTTTGACTTCACATCTATTCTGTGACTGGGGGAGAAGAAGATGGCTGATGGCCTGTCTCTAGAAAAATGACCTTGTGCACACCTGAAAACAAAAGCTAACCAGTCTTGTTTCCTTGGCATTTGTGTTATTATTATCTCACTGGAAAATATTTTCTCCCCTCTGATTCTTACATCCATTTAGCTTCTGAGTCAAGTTTCCTTATCTGAAGGTAGAGATAACCCTCCCTCCCTCACAGGCTGCTTAAATGAGAAGATGAGTTTCACAGACATGTCTGGCTTATGATAGGAATGTTGATTTGCACCAAAGTTATTGATATTACAGATTCACCTGTAATGCTATCTTTTTTACCCCAATAATTAAAGTTGTTTAAGTCTTTAGTTCTCATTTTCTTTAGGAATTTTATTCTAAGGAGTCTTTTGATCACGTTGGATTTAACCTTTGCTTGATCTTCCAGAGGGGCAGTTGAAGAGGGTCACCACTGTATTGAGAAACAAGGCACTTCCTAAATGTCCTGAGTACTGAAGGAATCCTGGTTGGGATTTGAGTGGGTAGTGAAGGTCAGGGGTGTGGAATCTCACTGAGGTTTTTCTTCTTAGGAGTCTTCAGAGATGAAAGACAAGTGTCTCTGAAGAGGGCATAGGTGACCAAGGAAGTTCATAGTAATGAAAAGTTTCCATTCTTTTTAGATACAATATTCCCTCACTTATCGCGGGTATTACTTTCCAGACCCCCCACGATAGGTGAAAATCCACGAAGTAGGAATCTTTCATTTATTTTAGTACTTATATATATTTTAAGGCTTTATAAACCCTTCCCACACACTTATAAACTGTTTCCAGTCCCTTATTAACCTTTCCCACTCCCTTATTAACCTTTTCCACACTTTTATAAACACTACTTATGTTTTTAAACATATCCTACTCTTAAACCTACATCACTTTAACAACATATGTATACAGTACTGCAAAATCCCATGATATAGGAAAAAATTCACAATAAATAATTAAATATAATATTTTAAAAAATCCTGTGATACAGTGAGACCGCGGTAAGTGAACAGCGATATAGAGAGGGACTACTGTATTCTGACAGATGTCAAGGAGGACTCATGAAAAGCCATATTTACATTTAATTTACACTTAAAAATTCAACATAACTACAATATACTCATAATTACAGAGTAGCATTTAAGAAGGGAAAAGGGTTCAAAGTTTTGTCAGCAAGGATGCAGTATGCCCTGAACATGAGGGAGCAGTGATTTCAAAACACAGCTCTCATTAGTGTTAATGGGACATGTTCCTGATAAAAACCCACTCTAAAATGCCAATGTGTTTTACCTTCTCTGAAGTAAATACATTTAGAAGACATTTGCCATCCCTACTGTATGACTGATTCATTTTCTGATAGGGTTATTCTTATTATTTATTGCTTTGGGAAGCATGTTAATGGAAGATATAGTTTTTTTTTTTGGGGGGGGGGGACTAATCTTCGGCATTTATTTTAACACCTGAAAGCTAGAATAAATAAATATATACATTTATATCAATAGAGACACATAGAAAACTTGGAGCCAAAGCATTTGGCAAGAGCGGAAAAAAAAGAATTAAAAGGTAAAATAATGATCATGAGCAGCGGCGGCGGCAGCGGCACCAGCGGTAACAGCGGCGGCGGCGGCAGCAGCAGCAGCGGCGGCAGCAACAGCAATAATCACCTGGTGTCCGGCCTTTCCTAGAAACTTCTTGCATCACCACTTCTAAGAACCCCAGTTCTCAGAAGATATAGTTTTTATTACATCACTAAAGGTTACTAATTTTGTCAACACAATGTAATTCTAACAAGTTCTTGATTTTGAAATTTCCTCAGAATTATTATTGAAGATGTACACCACAACCACCTACATGACTCTCCACCATGGTGCACACACAAACAGCCGCACATAACCCAAGGCCTAAACATACACACACACAATCAGTCCAATGATTTCCTGAAGATTTAAATTTCATTTTAATTTTCAACTCTTTTTCATCAATATTTTCCAGGTGAAAAGAGCAACCTGAACTAAATTCAGAGCCTCCCACATACCAACTTCAGACCTAAACATAATATGGCAAAAGAAATCAAATTGGGAGGGAAATTTCAAACATTCAGTATGTCAAGTATTATATAGCTAGTATGTGTTTAATCTAAAATTTAATGTGAGATAATCTTTACATTATTTGTAGGGAAATAAGATGTGTAAAACTCATGTTTCAGGTAATCCATATTTATAATAAATGCTTCAGGCCTTAAATAATATTTAATCAAATGTTAAGTACTGAAATATCAATAGCTGAATTCAAAATCATTAATAGCTATGAGAATATTATGCACATATATTCTAATTATTTTTACTATCTGAAAAAATGCAGAGTAAAAATTTGTGTAGAAGAGTTTTAAAGAAAGAATATTAAAAAACAGTGATTTTAGCAAGCAGTGTTTTCTTCTGTTGCCAGCCTACAAACAAGGTTTTACACTCTATTTGTATATAACATTCATGATATGTACCTAAAGTGGGCACTGATAAAGTAACAAAATTAAATGGTTTGTCATCTTAAGAAGTCTGTGATTTGATGCATTAAGTAACGACACCTTGTTTTAACATCAGGTTTCTGCTGTCTCCATTTATATTGAATAACACAGTAAAAATGATTAAATATTTTGGCCTTCATTGCTATGCTGAAAAATTTTCCTAGTGACAACTGTTTTAAAATTAGATTCTACTTCTCATTTATCATCTAAAAGGGGAAAATGTTAAGGGGGAAAGAATGAATTGGGCAACCCTATATTTGACACAAGCATTAGGGGGTCACAACTATGAAGAGAGTCTGGGCTGCCCCTCACTCGGAGAGCATCAGAGTGAGCTGTAACCCTGCATTGCAGGGCCGCCTCCTCATATTGCCCCACTTTCCACTGTCACAGCGCTCTGGGTGTGCCATCTCTCACTGGAAGTCCCAAAGAACTCCCAAACCAATGACCATGTTTGCATGTGCCTCTCACATGCATGTTATGAATATTTGCGATAAGTAAAGAGAGACAGGAGAATGTTTTCAGGAGCTCCTAAGAAAACCTTGAATGGGATAAGAACCTGAACACCTTTTTCCCATTTACCATACGTTTACTTTTTTCCCCCCAAGGACAACGCTGCATCTAAAACTAATGAAGCTTTGGTTTTCTCTGTACATATTTGACCCAGGAACTGGATTTGTGTCTCTTCTATCTCCTGCTCAGATAATTAGAATTAATTCAGGTCCTCAGAGAAAAATAGTAGTCTAGTAACTACATATTATGGTTTATAAATAGCATTCCAGGCTTATGCAAAGTAAAATCATACTTAGTTGGCATCTTGTATTTGAGAAAGGCCTCTTTTTTATTGATTTTTATTCTGTGAATATAAAACTTATCTATAAGATATGCTTATTTTTTGTTTGTTTAATTTTCATACATAAATCTCATAAAGATACTTGTTACATAAATAGGTACTCTTCATGTACTTCCTTAGGTGTAGAAAATAATAGAGATTTTTAATCCACAAAATAATTAACTCTGTAATGTGTAGTGTGGCAAGGGTCTTTTGGACAACTTGGTAAGTTCAGCTGAAACAGGTAAGAAAATTATTGAACTTGAAAGAAAAATTCTTTATTTACTCTTAACACATTATAGCAATTGGTACCTAGAATTTAAAGAGGAGAAAAAAAAGCATTTCTTCCCAAAATATTCTTTTCTTGAAAGTTCTAATATACTAATATTTTTATAGGAAAATGTGTATTCAAGTGGAGAAGAATAGCTTGGAGCAAATATAGCTGTGACTCCTATTTGGCATAATATTGACATGGTATCACTTAAATTCAAGCCTTCAAATAGTAAGAGACCAGCAGTAAAAATTATTAACCATATTTTTAAAAAACAGGTTAGTACCATCTTTGTTCATAGGAGATTGTGATTGTGATTGAATCAGAACGTTTATCCTAAGCTTTGCTGGATTGATTTTATGACAAAAGAGGAAAGTTCCAAGTGTGTATGCTTGTATGCATGTGTTTGTGTTTTGTGTAGTGCTTTATTCATTTTAAAAGACAAGGTATTACCTTGCAGCTTTTAATACCTGACTTTAGCAGACTTATGGACATTTATAGTTCTAGAAGTTAACCGAAATATCCATAGACCTGGGGCATCTGACTCATCACATGTATTCAGTGGCCCAGTGGAGAGGGAGGAGAGTATGAGGAGGTGGTCTTTGGGCACCTCATTAGTTTAGGGTGTGCTGTATTTCTGGGTGGCTCTAGGTCCTGTCTGAAGTATTCACAAGTAGATATATGTTATGGAGTCCAAGTTCGTCAGCACCATTGAATGCTTAGAGCTGTTCAGGTCTAAATGCAATCATTTTGCATTCTCTTTAAGACACTTTATCACTGTTCAGATTATTGATATTTTAATGTTATTATTTATTTATTTACTCATCCATTATAGAAGAAGAAGAGACTCGAGTTGTGTTTCTCCAGAATCTTAGCAGAATTAGGCAACATAAAATATAGTGCTGTGGAAAGATAGGGAACAAAAGAACAGGAGGTCTGGGTGGACCAGCTCTAGAATATTTGATTGCCTGTGAGTAGGAGAGCTTTGTCATGAGCAGCAGTTCCCCATCACTTTGCATCACGAACTAGGCAGGCTTCACTGTCACAGAGGCCATCAATGGCACCCTATGTAACAAGACTCTGAGATGAGTACTGTAAATGTTGGTCTTCCTCAAGCATACAATGGCATAAAATTTATCACAGTCTCACCCAAGCACCTAATTTCTGAGAATGAATTGCTGAAGGGCTGCACAGGCCAGAGACTTGGAGGTTATGTGTCAGTTCAGCAAGAGGAAAGCACATGAGCTTCCTGTGCTACAGGCAGTGTTTGTCTTAAGACTAGCTTGTTCCCTTTTGGGGGTAATACAGCAGCAGCTCATGGAGATGAGTCCAGGGAAGGAGGAAGACCTTTCTCTATCATCATCAATGTAATTATTTTGTTATCCTATTTGTTCAGCAATCTGTGTTCTCAACTGCTTTAATACCCTAGGCAAAACTGTCATACATTTGGCTGTAAGAATTTGGCAAACAGGATGCGCAAAAACAACGTGCTAAGTGTGGCAGGAAGCTGGTGCACCATCCAAACAGTCTACCCACATGTAGTGTCCTGTTCATGAAGGCCACAATCAAAGCTTCTGTGACCAACTACCAAGCTGGTACCTGTAGAGATTATTCCCTAGGAATTGTGCCTACAAACAAAAAGTTTCTGTTTCCAAAGGGAAATCCCCTTCACCTAATATGATAAATTCCTTTACTCATTCATTCATTCAACAAGTATTTATTGCGTACTTATTTGGAGATAGCCACTCCTCTCAATTCTGGGAATATAGCAGGAAATGAAATACGTACTTACATTCTAGTGGAAGAAGACAGGCAATCAGCAAGATAAACAAATACAGGATAAAATATGTAAACTGCTAAATACCAAGAAAACAATAAGGGAGGAAGGAAGATAAGGAATGTGGGCTGTTTTTCAATTTAGACATACAGCTAAAGAAATTCATTGAATAGATGAAATTTGGGTCAAATTCCAAAGGAGAGGGAGAGAGAAGCCTTCTTTGCTTAATATCTGAGGAAGAACATTCTAGATAGAAAGAGTAGGAGGAACAAGATGCTGAGGTAAGTGTGTGCCAAGTCAATCCAAGAGCATCATGTAGAGAGGACTGAGGAAGGAGATAGTAGTAGGAACTAATATCAGAGAGAAAATGGGAGGGTCTGGTTATAAACGGTCTGGTGGGCATTGTATGTACTGTACAAGTGAAAGAGGAAGTGTGGTGAGGGACATAATGTGGATACCATTTCATGAGGAACCTCTGACAGCTGTGTTGAGTACAGAATAAAGGGAAGCAAGTATAGATTCAGCAAAGTTACTGCAACAACCTTGGAAGTGATGATGGTTGTTGGGACCTGGATCATAGCAGCAAACACCTAGGTAGACTTTGGCTATTTATTTGGAAGTTAGGGCCAATGGAACTAGCACCAGATGAGACTTGGGTGTAAGAGAAAGAGGCAAGGTTGATTCTGAGATATTTGACCAAGCTACTTGAAAAATGGAGTTATTTCCTAAGATGAGGAAACTGAAATGAGCAGATTAGCAGATGATGAACCGCAGACATCCTTCTTGAACATTTACTTAGAGATCTTAAGTAGGACAATGGGTACAAGACCGTAATTCAGATCCAGTCTAAGAATGACTTGAGAAGTGTTATAGTATTTAAAGCTACAAGACAAGATGAGATCATCTCTACTAACAGTGAAATTATGCCAACTTTAATAAGCCTGATGTGTTGCCTCACCAGGCATGGGTGTGATGCCCATTAAGAGACAGGCTTTCTTTCAAAAGGTCCCATATCTAAATATATCAGGTGACTCCAAGGGCAGGGAATCCAACTTCTCTTGGGGAAGGGTGAATGCTTAGGAGGTCTGTCCTTTTACAAGGCCTGGGGTGGAAAAAGAAGACTACTTAAGGGGGCACATGGTTGTCTACCTAAGGGGGCATAAAGGTTATTTCAAACTGCCAGGAGAAAGATGAATGGTATGGATTTGAAATGAATATGATCATAAAGTTTCCATGATGTCTAAAACCTAGGTACAATTTTAGTCTCCTTTTCTCAGTGGCTATGTTGGCAAAAACCACAGTTATCTTCAGAAACTTCTTCCTTGTAAAGTAGCCAGAAATGGCTAGCCTGTTTCTTAACTTGAAAGGAAGGAGAGGAAACAGGAAACAAGGGCAACTTCATGGTAAGTCTGAGCCCACAGCCCCTTGTCTTGTATGCTCTGGTACACGCTGAGGGTTTTCTCCTAAACCATATGTGGCTAGCTTAGAAGTCTAAGGAGTCAATGTCCTGCATCTGTCCTCTGCCAGCTGTGTCACATGATATAATTCTGAAGTGTGCTCTCTACTCCAAGGCAGGCTGGAGTCCCAGCTGCCCACGGGGGTAACCTAATGATTAACACACACTCTGCCTTTCCTGCCCTGTCCCACCTCCCAGTCTGTACTAGTGCTTCCTGGAATTGCCTTTAAATTAACCACTTAACACTCAAACCCTCCCCTTAGTTACATCACAGGTTTACAGAAGCATCCCAATGATGCATTTTCTTTCTATGGACATTAAACCTCCAAAATTATCACTGGCGTCAAATCATGTTCATGCTCAATAACTGCAAAATAGCTCCCAAATTTCCTATTATGTTTTGATTCCCTGCTCAGCTCTCCAGAATAACAGCCAATGCAACAAAGTATTCATTCAAGTTGTTTCATGTGCTTTTTAGTTTTGACTTCCACTATGTTATAACTAGATTATAATAAATCCCTCAAGGTGACTATTCCGTGATATATATTTTCTTCCTTACTTTGTTTCTAACGTATCAGTCTAAATGTCAAATCATTGATCTATACTTAAATTTGTTCATGTCATATGTTTGAACCTCATAATTCATATATGTAGTCAAGAACTAACATCATGGGGTCCGAAGATGGTGGCGGAATAGGTAGCAGTGCTGTCTTCTTGCTCCTATCAAGGAAAGGCTTGGAGTACAAACACAGAGACGAGTGAGTGAGTGCATATTTCAGATAGCGTGAGCAGGGAAAGGAGTGTGGGAGCGGAGTGGAAAAGCGCAGAAGGCTTGCCCGTGCTCTCAAGGGGAGTCGCTTGGCCCGCCATCCCAGTGCCACTCCTGCACCACACCCCAATGGGGCAGCTGCAGACCAGCTCATTGGCCACGATCCGCTTGGAAATTGCCGCTTGCCATAGGCGCTGGGTCCAGTGGAGTCCCAGAGGGAGATAGTAGGAAGGTTTCCATGAAACAGCTGGAGGTGTGGTAGGACAGTGAGCAGCCCGGACTGTGGGAAGCTGTATGAACTGAGTCTAGGTGGGGACCCCCTGGACTGGCAAATCTGGGCTGGCAATACTGCGCCCTGGGCACGTACATCATGGCACCACTAAAAAAGAAGGAGCGGAACTAAGCTGGGGAGAGGGGCCCATACAGGGGAGCAGGCAAGCAGTGCGCACAGGCAAACAGTGAGGCGCTGCCAGCCAGGGACTAATGCAGCCCCGTGCTGTGTCTTGAAGCACAGAGACTTCTTGGGAGGAGGAGCAAAGACAGTACCCAAGGCTGGGCGGGGATTAGGGACATGCACACTGGCTTGCCAGCAGAACAACGTTGCTAGAGAAGCCTGAGGATTGCTGGAGTGTGCCGCAGGACAAGTGGGGAGAGACCCAACTCAGTGTGGCTCACAGCAGAAAATTGCAGCAGGCCCACGAGTGAGAGAAAAGCAGCCACAGAAACCAGCCAGATCTCCTCACAGTCAGCCAGCCAGAAAAGACTTGAAACTCATGGGATTTTGACCAGGTGTGGGTCCAGAAAAAGAAGACTGTGCTAAAGTTTGAACTGAGTAAAAACTCTTTCTTTTTTTTTCTTTTTCTTTTTCCTTCCCCCTTTTTATCTCTTCCTTTTTGTTTTCTTCCTTTTTTCTCTCTTTTTATTTTATTTTTTCTTCCTTTTTTTGAAACTTTCTTTAATCTGTTTTGTACCTTCTCTCCCTCCATCTTTCTTTAATTTTTGTTCATTTGCTTGTTTGTCTGTTTTGTTTAGCCTCCCTTTCACACTAAACATATAGTACATAACTGCTATTTAAACCTAATACTATACACTTCCACTTTCTCACTTTATTCTGCATTCTTCCCTCTTTTTTTCAACATATGATGTAAATACTACTTACTGTCTTGCATAGCCTTGACCCTACTTGCTACTATTATTATTCTATCATCTTCCATCTCAAAAATCATATTTCTTTCATTTAAAACAACTCTTATCTGTTTTTCCTATAGTATAATAGTCTTAACCTCTCTACATTTATGTTAATACTGGCCCATTTGCTACTGATAGTGGGATTATGGGTGGGGGATATTTCTGAGGGTTTGGGTTTCTTGCCTGGGTTGTGTGTTTATGTTTTAACATAATCTCCACAAAAGAACTCAAGGCAAGGTGGGCAGAATGACCCTCAATAACCTATCCAGAGGGAAGGATCCACCAAAGAGTAACTGAAATACAACCAGACAGCATAAACAAAAGGCATAAAGGGCATCCCAAGAGTGTCAGGCTCAGGAGATCAAAGAGACTGCACCACTGAATCCCCCGGGTCTCCTATAAAGAATCTCATACTACAAAGGCGGGAAATCAAAGCAGACAAACCTAATAAACAAAAACAAAGAAGAAGAACCCAACATGGTAAGACGCAGAAACAACCTCTCAATGAAAAAAAAAAGAAGAATCCCCAGAAAGAGAGATAGATGGAATAGACATAAGCCAACTATCAGACATGGGATTCAAAAGAATGGTGATAAAGAAGCTCTATATACTTGACAATCGCAAAGAAAACTATGACAAACTCCAGGGAAATTACAAGGAACTCCAAAGAAACTACAAAGAATTGCAGGGAAGCTACAGAAACTTACAGAGAACTACACCAGCATAAAAAAAAAAAAATAGAAACTATTAATAAGAACCAGGAAGAAATGAAGAATACAATATCTGAAATGAAGAACACAGTAGTATCAATCAAAAGCAGGCTAAATGAAGCAGAGGATTGGATCAGTGAGTTAGAAGACAATGTATAAAAAAATTCCCAGACAATACAACAAAATGAAAAAGATATGGAAAAAGAATGAAGAAGATTTAAGAGAACTGCAGGACAACATGAGACTAAACAACATTAGAATCATAGGGATACAAGAAGGAGAAGGGAGGAGCAAGGGGTAAAAATCCTGATAGGAAAAGTAATGACAGAAAATGTTCCTAACTTGATGAGAGAAAAAGTCATGTAAGTCCAAGTAGCACAGAGGGTCCCAATTAAGATGAACCCAGAAAGGCTCACTCCAAGGCTCATCATAATTAAAATGACAACATTCAAAGACAAAGTGAAAATCCTAAAAGCAGCAAGAGAAAAACAGCAAATAACACACAAGAGAGCTCCAGTAAGTCTATCAACCAATTTCTCAACAGAAACTCTACAAGCCAGAAGGTAATGGTCAAAAATATTTCAAGCAATGAAAAACAAAGGCCTACAACCAAGACTACTCTACTCAGCAAGGCTCTCTTTCAAAATGGAAGGTGAAATAAGGAGTTTCTCAGACAAAGGAAGACTAAAATAATACATTTCTACCAAACCAGCATTGCAAGAGATGCTAAAGGGAATGCTTTAAGAAAAAGAAGAAGAAAAGAGAGGGAGAGGAACACAGGTACAAGGGAAAATAAATAAATATCTGTCAAAAATAACTTTAAATATAAATGGATTAAATGCTCCAATTAAAACACACAGGGTGGCAGAATGGATATGAAAACATTACCTACATATATGCTGTCTAAAAGAAACATACCTCAAAACAAAAGATTTACACAGACTGAAAGTGAAGGGATGGAAAAAACTATTCCAAGCAAACGGACATGAAAAAAAAAGCTGCGATAGCAATACTTAGACAAAACGGATTTCACAGTAAGGGCCATAAGAAAAACAAAGAAAGACATTTCATAATACTTAAGGGAACAATCCATCAAGAAGATGTAACCCTGGTAAACATATATGCACCCAACATAGAAGCACCCAAATATATAAGGAAAATACTAGAAGACTACAAGAAGGATAGCAACAGCAACACACTCATAGTAGGGGACTTTAACACTCCATTATCAACAATAGACAGATCTTTGAAGCAAAGAACCACCAAGGATATTGAGGCACTGAACAACATACTAAACCAAATGGACTTAACTGATATATAGAACTTTTCACCCCACAGAAGCAAAATATACATTCTTTTCAAATGCACATGGGACATTTTTCAAAGATAGACCACATGATAGGACACAAAACAAGCCTCAAAAAATTCCAGAAGGTTGAAATCATATCAAGCATCTTTTCAGGTGACAATGCCTTGAAACCAGAAATCAACATCAAGGAAAAAAAAATCAAAGACATTCAAACTCATGGAGAATGAATAACATAATATTAAATAATGAATGGGTTAACAATGACATCACAGAAGAAATCAAGAAGTTTCTGAAAACTAATGATAATGAACACATAACAGCCCAAAACTATGGGACACAGCAAAAGCAGTCCTGAGAGGAAAGTCCATAGCAATACAGGCCTACCTGAAAAGAATAGAAGAATCACAAATAAAAAATCTAACCCTACAGCTACAAGAACTAGACAACAACAACAAGCAAAGCCCAGGGTGAGTAGAAGGAAGGAAATCATCAAGATCAGAGCAGAATTCAATGACAGCGACTAAAAAAACAATTCAAAAGATCAACAAAAGTAGGAGATGGTTCTTTGAAAAAATAAACAAAATTGACAAGCCTTCAGCCAGCTCATCAAGAAAAAAAGAGAGGGAACCAAATAAACAAAATCAGAAACAAAAGAGGAGTAATCACGACTGATATCACAAATACAAAGGATTGTAAGAAATTACTACAAACAACTGTATGACAAGAAATTTGACAACCTATATGAAATGGACAGATTTCTAGAAACATATAATCTTCTAAAACTGAATGAAGAAGAAGTAGAAAGCCTGAACTGACCAATAACAAAGAATGAAATTGAAATAGTAATCAAAAATCTCCCAGCACACAAAAACCCTGGACAGGATGTCTTCAAGGGCAAACTTCACAAAATATTTAGGGAAGAACTAACTCCTACACTTCTCAAACTATTCAAAAAAATTCAAGAAGAGGGAAAAATCCCAAACTCTTTCTATGAAGCAAGTATTACCTTAATTTCAAAACCAGGTCAAGACACAACAAAGAAAGAAAACTACAGACCAGTATCACTGATGAACATATACGCTAAAATCCTCAACAAAATATTGGCAAACAGGATCCAGCAACACATTAAAAAGATCATACACCACAATCAAGTGGGATTCATCCCAGAGGTGCAAGGATGGTTTAATATTCACAAATCAATAAATATAATACATCACCTAAACAAAATGAAAGACAAAAATCACATGATCATATCAATAGATGCAGGAAAAGCATTTGATAAAAAAAACACCCATTTATGATGAAAACACTTAGCACAATGGGAGTAGAGGGAGCAAACCTCAACATAATTAAGGCTATATATGAGAAAACTGAAGCCAAATCATACTCAATGGACAAAAACTGAAAGCATTCCTCTTGAAATCAGGAACAAGACAAGGATGTCCACTATCTCCACTCCCATTCAACATAGTGCTGTAAGTTCTAGCTAAAGCAATCAGATGAGAAAAAGAAATAAAAGGCATCCAAATTGGGAAAGAGGAAGTAAAACTGTCATTATTTGCAGATGATATGACAGTATATATAAAAAACCCTATAGACTCCACTAAAACACTACTCGACATAATAAGCAAATTTGGCAAAATTGCAGGGTACAAAATAAATATACAGAAATCTAAGGCATTTCTGTACACCAACAATAAGATATCAGAGATAAAAACTAAAAAAAAAAAAATCCCATTTATTATAGCCACAAGAAAAATAAAGTACCTAGGAATAAACTTAACCACACAGATAAAAGACCTGTACTCAGAAAACTACATAACACCGAAGAAAGAAATTAAGGAAGATACAAATAAATGGAAGCAAGTGCCATGTTCGTGGATGGGAAGAATAAACATCATTAAAATGTCCAAACTAACCAAAGCAATTCACAGATTCAACGCAATCCCTAATAAAATACCAATAACATATTTCACAGACCTCAAACAAATACTCCAAAAATTTATATGGAACTAAAAAAGACCCCGAATAGCCACAGCAATCTAGAGACAGAAGAACACAGCAGGAGGAATCACAATACCAGACGTCAAACTATACTACAAAACCACTGTGATCAAAACAGTTTGGTACTGGCATAAGTACAGACATATAGATCAATGGAACAGAATAGAGAGCCCAGAAATAAACCCAGGACTATATGGTCAACTAATATTTGACAAAGGGGGAATGAGCATAAAATGGAGTGAGAAAAGCCTCTTCAACCAATGGTGCTGGGAGAACTGGACAGGGACATGCAAAAAAATAAAACTAGATCACCAACTTACAGCACACACCAGAATAAACTCAAGATAGATTGAAGACTTAAATGTAAGCCGTGACACCATAAAAGTCCTAGAGGAAAACATAGAAAGGAAAATTTCAGATATCCCACATAGCAATATTTTCACCAATACATTTCCTAAGGCAAGGGAAATAAAGGAAAAAATAAACAATCAGGACTTCATCAAACTAAAGTTTCTGCTCAGCAAAACAAAACATTAGCAAGATGAAAAGAAAACCAACCATATGGGGAAATGTATTGGTCAATGATACCTCAGACAAGGGATTGATCTCCAAAATATATAAAGAACTTCCACATCTCAACACCAAGAAGACAGATAGCACAATTAAAAAATGGGCAAAAGTCCTGAACAAACACTTCTCCAAGGAGGGTACACAGAAGGTCCATAGACACATGAAAGAATGCTCAACATCACTAGCCATCAGAGAGACGCAAATAAAAACCACAATGAGGTACCATTTTACACCTGTCAGGATGGCCATCATCAACAAATCAACAAACAACAAGTGCTGGTGAGGATGTGGAGAAACAGGATCCCTACTGCACTGTTGGTGGGAATGCAGACTGGTGCAGCCACTATGGAAAACAGTATGGAATTACCTCAAAAAAATAAAAATGGAACTTCCTTTTGAACCAGCAATTCCACTGCTAAAATTATACCGAAAAAATCCCGAAACCCCTATTCAAAAGAACTTATGCACCCATATGTGCACAGCAGCGCTGTTTACAATAGCTAAGTGCTGGAAACAGCCTAAGTGCCCATCTGCAGATGAGTGGATTATAAAACTGTGGTACATTTACACAATGAAGTACTATGTAGCAGAAAGAAAGAACTCCTGACATTTGCGACAACATGGATGGAACTAGAGAGAATCACGCTTAGTGAAATAAGCCAGGCAATGAAAGAAAAATGCCATATGATATCACCTAATACAGGAGACTAAGGAAGAACACAAACAAATGAACTAAATTGAACAAGGAACAGAATAACAGTTATCAGGGAGGAGGTGGGAGGGAGAGAAGGGGGATAAATAAGGGAAGGGTTTAGTCAAAGAACATGTATAAATGACTCATGGACATGGACAACGGTGTGGGATATGACTGTGGGAGAAGGGGTGGCTTGGGTAGGGGGGAGCAATAGGGGAAAAATGGGACAACTGTAATTGAAAAACAAGAATAAAAAAAAAAGAAAAAAGAGAACTAACATCATCACTACAAACACACCATATACCATACAGGTTCAGCTGAAAATGTATCTTTGTTTGCTGGCAACTGAAAATTATGTATGTAATTAAATATAAAATTTTTTAATCCACTTTTTGTTTTCATATTTGAGCATTCTGCTACAGTGATCTTCCTCTGGTGCCATAACATGTTTTACTATCAATGAGTGCCTCTGAGCCAATTTTCTTTAAAATCACGAAATAAATCAAAAGAGAATTGGGCATGTACACTCATCCTTTCAGTATAGAGTAGTCTGTTTCTGTATCGCAGTTCATTTATTGTGGCCTCACTGCATCGCAGGATTTTAAAAAATATTACATTTAATTATTTATCACGGATTTTTCATTATATCACGGAATTTTGCTGTACTTTATACATATAATGTTAAAGTTACATAGATTTAAGAGTGTAGAATAAGGTTAAGAACATAAGTAGTGTTTATAAAAATGTGGAAAAGGTTAATAAGGGAGTGAGAAAGGTTAATAAGGGACTGGGGGTGGTTGATAAGTGTGCGGGAAGGGTTTATAAAGCCTTAAAAAATATATAAATACTAAAATAAATGTAAGGTTCCTACTTCGCGAATTTTCACCTATCGCTTTTGGATCTAGAACGTAATATCTGCAACAAGTGAGGGAATACTGTGTAATTTGAGCTGTTCTGGTAATTAATGAACTAAAGTTTTCTGCTGTGCTTTGAACACAGTTCAACATCAATGGTCAGTGTGACTTGATTTTGTGTTTTATATCATAGAGGACAACATAAATGATTTCATGCTTTATTTAGAGGATGGCTTTGAGGAAAAATAATACTAGTAAAACTCTTACATGTTCTTATAGGCTTTTCACAAACATCTTTTGTAGTTTATTGAAATGTGTTCATGACGATGTATCAACTATTAAAACCGATGTAAAATGTATTTGAAATTTATAGGGCAGCTTTTCTTAATTTTTGGTATATCACATAATTTTTAGTGTGTTGCACAAATGACAGAAGACTGCCGACATCCTTCTGTTGTATTACCTTTGCCCAGATTTAAAATTAAACTGACTGATATTTTTAAAATAGTGTTATGCCACCTAGACTCGAACTTCTAACCTGGTTTTGAATGGTACCTGGAGGGAAGTCCATGGAACTAATCCAAGGCAGGTATGCCAGTGTATGTGAGCAGTTTCAAGATTGGCTTTGGCCATTCTTGGAATGAGTGCACATGATCAGGTAAAGGGAATTAATAATGTTTCTGCCTAAAATATAGCAGTACTGGGTAAAATGCTTTATATACATTTTCTTAGTCTTTTCAGATACTTTATGAAGGAAGTATTATTTATACCCTTTGACTTATGAGGAAACTTTGCCATAAGAGGCTTTGGTCATTTGGAATGTCACACAGCTTGTGAGCAGTTGAACTGATCATAGATACTATGTTGGCCTCCCAAATACATGCTATCCAGACACAGCCAGACCCACTTTTATAGCATCTTAAGTTATTAAACAACTTCAGGTTCCCAGTCTAGGAAAATGTGTCAACTGCCCATAACTAAATTGCCACTCGGACTTATATTAAAATGTTATTTGGGTTAGAACTAACTAGGTCTCTTGATATGGAGTTGAACCTAATTATATCAATACTGTGTGGTTCAGAAGAGCCTTTGAAGTGTGAGTTTCTAGAAGGTAGGGCTGGGATTCCCATCATGGGTCCTAACACCAAGAAGTCTGCTTGTCAATAACTGTATGATAGAGTTGAATTTATTTATTGATCACCTTTACCACAAACAAGCATGATCTTTCTTAAGCACTTTTTAAGTTGTCTGTGTAAATCCAAAATATCCAAAAATCAAACCCTATGGCTTGAAATGGTTGAGAAGTCCCAGACTAAGTGTCAAGGAGAATTCTGATTCACTCTCCTCGCCACATTGTGTCCTGCCTCCCAGCCTCCAGTCCAACTTTACTCTAGCCCTTGTTGAGTTCATTGGCTTTTGCCCAAGAATAACTGGATAGCACCTTGCTAAAGATGCAGCATTTTCTTGTAATCTCTGTCACAAGACTACTCACCCTTACAGCTACCCTTGGTCAAGGAGTATCACAGGAGTCATTGGATAGAAGCTCCCTCTTCCCTTTTCTGTTCAAACCCAGTCTCAGTGGCTCATGGGCGACCAGACTGACAGCACCCTGGGCTGACAGGCTTTCCTTTCTTGTCTCCCATTCTTGCTCCCTGGGACCATGTAAGCAAATGAACCACATGAAAACTCCCTCTTATCTCAGGTTCTGTTTTCTGGTAAATGCAGGCTAAGACATTTATCATAAATTAATCTAGAGCTTTATTTTCTTCATCAAGGATTGTGTGGGAGGAGGGACTAGGTAAGTGACAGTTACCCAGATTAAAGATGCAAATTTTAGAACAAAATTTAGAAGAGCAATTAGCAATTTTAAAAACAGGTTTTTAAAAAAAATATTTTTATTTTTAAGAGCAGATCTCTCTTAAATCCATCTGGCTTTCCATTCCACAATGCCTGACAAAATTCTTACATTTTTTAAGCTTATTGCTCAATTAACTTTGTCATACAAGGCATGCCAAACCACTTATTTATGTAATCAGTTTGTGTTTCCTGGCAGCTCAGGCAAGAGACAATATAAGAGACATGCCATTCATAGCAAAAGGGAAACACTTCATGTTGAATATGGCAGAAGGGTAATTAAACATTACATGTTTGATTTTATTATAACACAGTGAGAAAAATACCCTGCATTTCCTGTCAAGGATAAGAAAATTGCTTATCCTGTTCTCAGAAGGACCACAGTTTCAGAGCTGAGAAAAGCTACCAAAGGGTCTCCCTTTAGAAAATCTTTATTCAAGGTATTTCAATAATGTTTTTAGATCATGTGAACTTTTCAGAGCCATCCCCATTTACATCTACCTATTAATTAAAATAGCCATTTATTTTACCATTGTCCCTCCTATCACCTACAAAATTTCTTTCTCATTCCTTCCCCTTTTCCCTTTTTGCCTTTGACTAGCTTCTGTCTTTTCTCCATATCATATTTAATATGATATGCCCTTCCTAGATGTTTTTACTCTTCCCCAGCATAAACTAGCAATGAAACGTAAGAAAATATGGCTTGCTGAACTTCTGAACAGCCTTCATTACACATTTAAGGACTGCAATTACCCGTTGAAAAACATGACCTTGATTCATAAAATATCATAAAAATATTAAATTACATGAAAACCATCTTAATGTGAAAAAGGAATATAAAGAGAGTATAAGAACCAGTAAAACAAAACCAGAATTTGATAAATAGGGTATTCTAATTCAAGAATCCAGCTTGGGTTCCAGAAACCACATGCTGACATTTCTAAAAACTATAATTTCTTTTTTGTTAAAAGCCATATCTTGGTGGTAAGAGACACTAAAGGCTGTCTCAGTGATGAGACCATATTAACTCCCCATTTGCTATTTCCTGCTGAATTCATGAGTAGATGGCAGTCGTATACACAGAACTTGACATGATGTAACTGCATCACACAGAAATACATCAGAACTCAATAAAATGTAAAGCATGTATTCATAAAATGTCAACATTTCTACCCCCAGACACTTGCAAATTTAGAATTGTTTGTTTTATGGAATTCAACTATGAAATTGATATGTTCATTAGTTGACTTATTTAATAATAGAATGAATGTTCATTTTGAACCTAATACACAGGGTGGGGCAAAAGTCAGTTTAAAGTTATTAGTATGTGAAACGGAGTTTATTCTTGTATGATTATTTATTTATTATTGTATTATTTTCCACACGAACAACTGTAAACTTACTTTTGCTTACACCCATGTATGCATCTCCCTGGTAGTCACTAAGAGGTCCAGAAGAGACTAATAAATAGCTTTTGACCTAAAGGTGTTTATAATCTAGGAACAGAGAACTGTAGTGTAGCCCACCCCCAAATTTTAGAAATCAAGTCTTGAAATACTCTGAAATATCTTTCTTCTTCTCCCTCTAGTCCCCCTATTCCTTTCTTCCCATAGATAATCATTAAAATGTGCTTAATATGCATTCTTTTAATGGGCATTTGTTCTCCAAAAACTTTCAGTTTGAAATAATTGTAAACTCATATAGAAATTATTAAAAAATGATGTAATTCCCTCAATGATAACATCTTATATAACCATAGTACAACTATCAAACCAGGACAAAGACATTGACATTGGTGCAGTACTATTAACTAGGCTGTAGACCTTATTTCCTTTCCTTTTCTTGGTGTATAGTTTTCTTTTTAATCGCATGTATAGATTCATCTAACTAACACCACAATCAAGATACAAATCATCCCAAGTAAATTTCTTTGTGCTGCCCCTTTATAGTTGCACTCAATACAAACCTTAAATCTGGGAACCATTGATCTTTTCTCTATCACTATCCTTTTGACATTTTGAGATATTATATAAAAGGGAATAATACATTGTTTACCTTTTTGAGATTATATTTTTTTCACTCAGCATAACACTCTGAGACCCATCTAAGTTGTGACATATATTAATCATTCATTTTTGTTGTTGCTGAGTAACAATTTACTGTATTCATGTACCATATTTGTTTATCCATTTATCCTTTGAAGGACATTTGGACTGTCTTTAGGTTTTGGTGATTGTGAATATTGCTGCTATAAATATTAAATTCAAAATTTTGTGTGAATGTAAGATTTCTTTCTCTAGAATTAATAAGTGGGATTGCTGGCCAAATATTTAATATTTGAAGACACTGGCATTTGTTGTTTGCATGCATTCACTTATTAAGTGGTGTTGTGTTAAACATATTTTACTTTCTCTTTCACCCAATGCCACGTTTTTAAGATCCATAGGTATTTCTATGTGTATATCTAATTTACATAAAGATTATTTAAACAGCTTTCTAGTATTGCAAAGAAGCTCTTTACTTCAAAGAATCTTATAAATAGTCACTTTATAAAGCAAATAATTCTTTGAAAAGTGTATATACCCCCGGTTAGTGAATTTAGGTTTCTACCTATTGGGGTTTCTTAATATAATGTGTATATTTATTGCTTCTGGGTTTGTTTCATGGTTTTACCTATTGATGGAAACATTATCAGGTACTCACTTAAGAGTTAGGTCATGCATACAGTAGAGTGTCCCAGGTCATGCATACAGTATGAACATTTCAAGGTTTATAGCAGCAGAGCTTATTACCCATGCAGGGAGCAGCTCCACAGGCCCTGGATCTTTCTATAGGTTGTTTGCAAACTCAAAACAGCTGACCTTGGCATTAATTGGTCCCAATCTCATAGCTGAATAATCCAGAAAAAACACAAAGTAATCCAAGAGCACTATTATAAGCAAATAACTCAGAAAAATTGGCAATAGGCCTTAAGTACATAATTTCCACACAACTAGAAGTCATGTACCCCTGGCTGGTTTGGCTCAGTGGATTGAGCGTCGGCCTGCGAGCTAAGTGTCGCTGCTTCGATCTTCCAGTCAGGGTACATCAGAGAAGGAAAACTCTGACTCCAAAAAACCTCCGCTGCCTTGCGGCATACCTCTTCAGGGGCAAGGCTAAGGGAGTAAACCCAGACAGAAAATCCGGAGCCGGAGTCCCTAAGGCGGTTTGACGTTGTAGTCAACACCGGCAACTCCTGCGGCGCACCTGAAGCCAAGCTGTATTGACTCCGTCTTTCCCTTGGACCCTTCAGCTGCAAAGAGAGGTGGGGTCTGCTGCATGGGCAACAGCAGGCCCTCCATATAACCCTGCCCAGGCTCTGTAGCTTCAGCTTCACTGGAGAGGACACTCCAGCGTCATCGCAAGATGTCGATTCAACACGGGAGGAGACAGATACTGTGTCACTCCCGAGTCGGACTGCACAGCCATTCTCGGCAGTGCAGATAGACTCTTAAGAAGCTACACCATCGTCTCTCGAGACGGACGGCTGCCGACGAGAAGTCATGTATCTTCAGTCCTTCAGACACACAAAAATTCATGTTTTTGGTGTAGCTTCCTTATACAGAAAGGGATAACTGTAGGAAGAGCCCACAGGTTATCTATATATCTATACCTATACCAATCCAGGCCCTGGCTGGTTTAGCTCAGTGGATTGAGCGTCGGCCTGCGAGCTAAGTGTCGCTGGTTCGATCTTCCAGTCAGGGTACATCAGAGAAGGAAAACTCTGACTCCAAAAAACCTCCGCTGCCTTGCAGCATACCTCTTCAGGGGAAAGGCTAAGGGAGTAAACCCCGACAGAAAATCCGGAGCCGGAGTCCCTAAGGCGGTTTGATGTTGTAGTCAACACCGGCAACTCCTGCGGCGCACCTGAAGCCAAGCTGTATTGACTCCGTCTTTCCCTTGGACCCTTCAGCTGCGAAGAGAGGGGGGGTCTGCTGCATGGGCAACAGCAGACCCTCCATATCACCCTGCCCAGGCTCTGTAGCTTCAGCGTCATCACAAGATGTCGATTCAACACGGGAGGAGACAGATACCATGTCACTCCCGAGTCGGACTGCACAGCCATTCTCGGCGGTGCAGATAGACTCTTAAGAAGCTAC
The DNA here is from genome assembly GCF_987537825.1 of Furipterus horrens. Taxonomy (NCBI): domain Eukaryota; kingdom Metazoa; phylum Chordata; class Mammalia; order Chiroptera; family Furipteridae; genus Furipterus; species Furipterus horrens. The sequence continues at coordinate 48,618,937 of NW_028327177.1, forward strand.
ACCATCGTCTCTCGAGACGGACGGCTGCCGACGATACCAATCCACATTTTAGGCCACCAGGTCATCAGTTGCTTTATTTAAATATCTGAAAATTATGGAAGTCAAAGGTATAGGAGCCTTGTATTTTTAGTGATAACAGAGTGATATTTGAGAGGGAGGCTCAGGAATATTGCTGCAATTTTGATTAGCTCAAGGGTGGGTGTGCATCTGAATCACCCAAAGGTCGAGTTAAAACATAAAGGTCTGAGACCTTCCCCCAGAGTCTCTGATATATCAGAGATAGGGACAAAGACTATGCTGATTCTGCTGGTTGATGTTGAGACTCTTTCCTGTAGATGGAGTGGGACCAGGACCAAACGCTGAGATCACAATTATGCCTGATTAATATGTGTGCCTGTTCTAGTCTCCTGATCTAATTTTTATCCTCCAGACTCATAGAGGAACTCCATAAATGCATTTGTGAAATAATTTACACCACATTTTCTTTCTGGCATCTATCACTTCTCTTCCCCTACATAGTCACTTCATATCAATTACCAAACAATTGAGCTTCAACATTCCGGGCCATTTTTTCCTTTCAGCCAGTCATCTATTTTTAAGCAATGCTCTCTGTGCTCATATTAGGGTCAAATAGATTTTATTCTTCTCTATTTCTTTCTTTATTAAAATTGTACAATGAGTTATGTCAACAAGATGACCAAATGGGAAGCCTCAGGTGCTTGCTCTCTAAAAGAGACATTAAATAAACAATAAAGATTGGGTAAAATAACTTGTTAGACACGCTGAAAATAAATTAAAGATTTACAGCAACTAAGTAAACTCACAATCAAGAAAAAGCCATATTAAAAATGGTAGGAGATTTCACAGCAACTTTATTCACTCTTCCCATGCCCCCACCCTAGCACTATGCAGCATGGCTTGGGGAAAGCAGCATCCTGGTCCCTGGGTTCCTTCTATAAACCAGAGAGAACAGAGCAGGCACAATTTGCAATGTTCTAACCTGTTTGGGTGCAGTATGATGGATTAGTCTCTGTGTCACTTAACAGGGAGTGCAGAAAACTAAAAGCAAAAAAGCTTAGATTTCAGGCTAGCAGAAGCATGGATGGCAGTGGTCATGGCTGAAAAATACTGAAAGGGCACAGACCCACAGACACCTACAGCAATAAATTATTATTTGAGGAATACAATAGAACACATACATTTCTGAGAAGAAGCAGGGGTGAGACTCCTAGGGAAATTAAGACATTAAAAAAAGTCAAATATATAAGAGAATCATAAAAAAGCACGCACACATGCACACACACACACACACAGAGGCCCAGGGAAGATGCATATTCAGAAAAGTCCTGAGATGACCCTGAACCTTCCTACTGGGTTGATTAATGAAGATATCTGATTAGTGGCTTTTGCATAGAACCAGTCTACAAAAACTGGGAGAGGTTTTTTTTTTTAAAATGTCAAGCTTTTAGCAAAAATCACAAGGCATACAAAGAAACAAACAAAAAATGCCCCATGCAATGGGACATAATTAATCTCTAGAAATGATCCATGAAGAAAAATAGGCATTGGACTTAATAGATAAAGACTTTAAAATAACTGTCTTACATATGTTTAAAGAGATAAAAGAAAACATAGACAAAATACTAAAGAAAATCAGAAAAAATGATATCTGAACAAAATGGGAATATTAATAAAGAGAAGGAACTAGCTGAATAGCATATATGAATGACCCATGGACATGGACAACAGTGTAGGAGTGGGGTGGTGGATGGAGGAGGGCAAAGTGGAAAAAATTAGGACAACTATAATAAAACAACAGTAAAAAAAAATCTTAATTAAAAAGTTGAATATTTCAAAATATTTGATAAATTAAAAACGGGAATTATAAAAAGGAACCAAACAGAAATTCCAAAGCTGAAAAACACATTAACTGAAATGAAAAAATTCACTATAGAAATTCAACAGTAGGCTCAAATAGGTAAAGAAAAAATTAGCAAACTTAAAATGAGGTTATTTGAAATTATCATGTCTAAGAAACAAAAACAAACAAACAGAAGAGAAGAAAAGAAAAGAAAAGAGTCTGAGGGAGTCATATAATATTATCAAGTGGAGCCTCATATGCATTATGGAAGCCCCAGAAAAAGAAGAAAAGTGAGAAAGAAGCAGAGAAAATACTTGAAGAAATGATGGCTGAAAACTTTTCAAATTTTACTGCACACACACACACACACACACACAAATACAAGAAACTCAATAAATTCCAACAAGGATAAGAACAAATTGACTCATATTGAGACACATTATAATCAAACTGTCAAAAGTCAAAGACAAAGAGAACGTCTTGAAATGGAAATAAAATAGTGACTTGTTATATGTCAAAGATTCTCAATAAGATATTCAGTAGATTTTTCAGAAGAAACATTGCAAGCTAGAAGGAAATGAAATAATATATTTAATGTACTTAGGATGCCTGCTTTTGCCAATTCTATTCAACATAGAATTGAAAGTCCTAGTCAGAGAAATAAGGCAAGAAAAAGAAATAAAAAGCATTTAAATTACAAAGAGACAAAATTATCTTTATGTGAAGATGACATAATATTAGATGTAGAAAACCCTAAAGATTCCATAAAACACTGTTAGAACTAATAAACAAATTCAGCATAGGTACATGATTCAAAATCAACATACAGAAATCAACTGTCTTTCTGTACACTAATAATGAACAATTTGAAAAGAAAATTAAGAAACAATTCCACTTAAAATACCATCAAAAATAACAAAATACTTAGGAATCAATCTAATGAAAGAGGTAAAGGACTTGTACACTGGAAACTACAAAGTATCACTGAAAGAAATTAAATAAGATAAACTTAAATGAAAAAGCATCCATGTTCATGGGCCGGAGGACTAATATTGTTAAGATGTTAATACCACCCAAAGCTATTTAAATATTTGATTTAGTTTTATCAAAAATTTAATGATGTTCTTTTGCAAAAATAGAAAAATTAATCCTAAAATTTATATAATCTCAAGGGACCTTAAATAGCCAAAACAATTTTGAAAAAGAAAAAAAAAGTTGGAGGTATCACACTTCTTGATTTCAAAACTTATAATATATTACAATAATCAAAACAGTAGAGTATACTATATATAGACAGATATATAGATCAATGGAATAGAATAGAGAGCCCAGAAAAAAGACCTTTGCGTATATGACCAAATGATTATCAGTGAGGGGTAAAGGACAATATTTTCAACAAATACTGGTTGGAAAAGTGAATACCTACATACAAAAAAAAAAAAAAAAAAAGTTGGACCCTTACCTTACAACATATATAAAATTACCTCAAAATGGATCAAAGACCTAAATATAAGAAATTAAAACTAAAATACTTCTAGAAGAAAACAAAGCAGAAAATATACATGGTAATTTCTTAGATATAATACCAAAAGCACAGGCAACAAAAGAAACAATAAAGAACTTCACCAAAATTAAAAACTTTTGTGCACTAAAGTATTCCATCGAATGAAAAGCCAACCCACAAAATAGGAGCAAATATTTTCAAATCAATTATCTGATGGGAAATTAATATTTAAAATATATAAATTTAAAAACTCAGCAATTAAAAATTAACAACTTGATTACAAAATGAGCAAGCGACTTAGATATTTCTCCTAAGAAGATATGCAAATAGTCAATAAGCACATAACAACATGCTCATAATCACTAATCAGAAAGGAAATGCAAATCAGAGCTACAAGATTTCATTTCACACTCATTAGGATAGCTATTATTTAAAAATAAAAAAAAACAAAAAGAAAAATATCTAATTATTTTTGGGGATTATAACAAGTAGTAAGGAATAAATCTAAGTATTTTTGGGATGATAAATGTGGTGAAGATGTGGAGAAATTAGAATCTTTGTACATCAATTTTGGAAATGTAAAATGGTGCAGCTGCTATGGAAACAAGTATGACAGTTTCTCAAAAAATTAAAAATAGTATTGCCCTATGATACAGTAATTCCACTTCTAGGTATATCCCCAAAATAATTGAATGCAAAGACCCAAACAAGTATTTGCTCAACAATGTTAATAGCAACATTATTTACAACAGCCAAAATTATAAGCAACTCAAGTGTCTGTCATGGATGAACAGATAAACAAAATACTGTTCAGCCTTAAAAATTAAGGAAGTGTTGATACATGTTATTATATGGATGAATTTTTTCAGTATTCTAACTGAAATAAATCAGCCACAAATAGGGTATGATTTTACTTATATGGGGCACCTCAAGTAGTTAAGTTCATAGAGACAGAAATAGAGTGGTGGTTTCAGGGGCAAGGAGAAAGAGGAAATGGGGAATTAGTATTTAATGAGTATGGAGTTTCAGTATGGAATGGTGAAAATGTTCTGGAGATGGATGGTGATGATACTTGTACAATAATGTGAATGTACTTAATGCCACAGAACGTCACACTTAAAAATGATTAAAATAGACAATTTTATAATACACATGTTTTACTAAATTAAAAGGCTTGTATAATATTTAAATTGTCCCCATGGACTGAAACCTATACACAATGCAGATTTACCAGATATTAGTGAGACTGGCTAACTTAGTTACATAACTAGTAAGTGGCACAGCTGGCCTTTAGATTCAATTCTGTTTGATGACAGTGTCCATACTCTTAACTGCTTAGCTATGCTTCCTCATTTATTTTTGGACAGGTTCTAGGGGAAGAGAAATATCATATGTCAAAGACAAAATTACCAATGATTTATGATATGGCTCAAAAATGATAATTATGATGACAATGATGATGATACTTATGATATTGTACCTTAAAATCCTTTTACATACATTCTTTCACTCCATAGTGGAATTAACTCTGTGAATTAATTACTTTCCCCATTTTCTAGATGAAGACTGAGGCTTGGTGAGGTTAAAAGAAAACCAGAAAGTGGTAGAGCTCATATATACACCAACCTTCTATACTCTATGTCTGATATCTTCCCTTATTTTATGTTGCCTTATGTACTGGGGTGAGTGTGCTTTTCATAGCTAAAAGTGGGTCTAGACATGGAAATGTAAAGCACTATCCTTGATGATAAAAGAAGAGAATTTATGTTAGTGAGTAGATTAATAAAAGCTTTATTTTATACACACCTTTTGTATAAAATGCTGGGGAACTGTAATGCATTTTAGAGAGAACACAGGAAAGAGATTCTGTAAAAAGTCCAGAAAATGCACAGTAGTAAACAAGTTAAATTTTTAGAATCCCTGGTTGCTAAGTTAAGATGTGTCAAATGTAATTACATTTATTTATTTTTTATTAAGTGCACTACTTTTATTGCTTAAATTTAGTTCATGTACAATAGTTATACAGACTCTGTAGGCTAATTTGGGGTTGTAGACCCCTCTGTCCCTCTTTCCTTGTGCTTTTTTTCTCCCTGATTTTAAATACATCAACTATGAATTCTACCATCTTGGGGTAGGGGCAGGGGTAAGGGCAAAGGTATGAGAAAGTTTAGTAACCCAACTTTTCTGACTGAAGAGAAAATATCATACTATTAAACTAGAATTATTTGAAAATTCACACTTATTCATTGAGGGTCCATGCACTGATATAAAAACTGGAGACAGTGCTGTGAATAAGAGGATGAGAAACTCTCATCTCAGGTGTCTATGAAGTTGTGGGTAAGAGACAATGAACAAGATAATTTCAGAGTAATAATTTCAATGAAGAAAGAAAACAGACTGAGTATATGTGTGCTACTGATGGTAGCTACATTGGACTGAGTAGTTAACAAAGGGTTCTCTTTGGGGGAGATATTGGAACTGAAATATGAATAAAATAGTAGTGCTAGCCCTGGGAAGATTCAGGGAAGGGAGCTGTAGACAAGTGAATGGTGAGCACAAAGGCCCAAAGGTAAACATGGGCTTGACATGTTCAAAGAGTACAAAGAAGACCATTAAATAGGTTCACGATGAGTGAAAGCAGATGAGCCTAGAGAGGGAGTTGGGCCAGGCCTGCAGGACCAAGGAGCCTCATTAGGTGAATGGTTCTGTTTTTTTTTTGTACATTTGAACCAATCTAAGTGTTACTGTGAGGAGATTGAATGGCGGGGAGTACAGGTGGAGACTGTTGTGCTCTTCAGGTAAGAGTTGATAGTGAGGCTTCCTTATCCACCACGTACCATTTCAGTAATGTTGTGAGCCTTCTACTTGAAGTCTAAACTTTAAAAAATTTAATCCAAGAGAGGTTCTGGTTAAGAAGGCAGCATAGGTAAATGTGGTACTCAAATTCTCCCACAACCATATCAAGATTACAACTAAAGAAAAATCATTCAGAATTGCCTGAAAGCTAACTGAACAGAAATCCTACAGCTGAGATATAAAGAAAGAGCCACATTGAGACAGGTAGGAAGAATGGAGATGTGGAATGAGCTGGTCCTATGCCCACATATAGTGGGTAGAACTCAGGAGGAATGTCTAAGCTGCAGGGGTCCTCCTTGAAGAGTGAGGAGTCCCAGCCCCACATTGGGTCCTCAGCCCAGAGTTCCAGTGCTAGGAAGAGAAGTCCTCATAACTTCTGGCTGTAAAAACCAGTGAGGATTGTGGCTGAGTGAGATTCAGGGATTCTGGAGTCCCAAACATTCCTCTTAAAAGGCCCATGCACAAACTTACTTGGACTCACTCAGTTGAGCTCTAGCTCTGGGGCAGTAGCTTGAAGGACACCAGGTACATATGAGAAAGAACTGAGGTGTCTGACATCAGGGCGAGAGCTGGAGGGGCAGCTTTCTGTCAGATGAAAGTGTTGGCAGAGGCCATTATTCCTAGTCTGAGCACTCTCCCCATAGAGCTGGCAGGCATGTGCCATATATGAGTCTCCATCAACTGGGCTAACACAGTTGGCCCCTCCCTAGTGATTCCCTGAGACCCCATCATACCAACTTATAGGCCCACCCAACCTGTTTCCAGTGGATTTACTATACTATGGATCTGTCTAGGCTTCAAAAGTCTTTCAAACAAGCAGCATCTGACCTTGGTGCCCCATACATCTCTCTAACTAGCCCCATTTCTGGAAATTAGTGGCAGCCAGCATTGGGTCACAGCTGGGCATCTCCTGGGCACCTCCAAGTACAGCACAAGAAGTAGCCATCTTCAGGTTGCTTTGTAGCTCAAGCCAGGTGGTCCTAGGCAGGACACAGGTATTGATGACCTTGGTGTTCACCTCCTGTAAGACCCCAGAGCAATCTCCACAATTGACATATTCAAGGGGTGATTCATTGGGCACTAGAACCCTCCTGCAGTACGACTTGCTTTGTGAGGTCAGCCCTCAAACAGCTGATCCTTCTCAGTGGTCACAGCCAACTGGCTTAGGTGTAAATCCTTCCCACTGACAAGCCAACAGCAATCAAGGCTCCTCTAAAACAGAAGGTTGCATACAGCCCACATAAAGTAAGGGTGCACCTGGAATGCCCAGCTCGGGTGATTGAATAGGCTGTGCCACTAGATCCTACAGAAGTACCTACTACATAAGGCCACTCTACTAAGCCTAGAAGATGTAGCAACGCTATGTAATACATAGTCACCAACACAGGGAAACTGCCAAAATGAGAAGACAAAGATACATGTGCCAAATGAAAGAACAGAATGAAAATCCAGAAAGAAAACTTCACAAAATGGAGACAAGCAATCAACCAGATGCAGAGTTCGAAACACTGGTTACAAGGATCCTTAATGATCTCAACGAGAACTTCAACAAAGAGATTGAAAACATAAAAATGAAGACAGAAAACAAAAATATCGGTCAGAAATGAAGAATAAAATAACTGAAATGACGAATAAATTAGAGGGGATCAACAGTAAATTAGATGCAGCAGAGAATTAAATCAGTAATTTGTAAGATAAGGTAATAGAAAACATCCAATTAGAATAGTAAAAAGAAAAAAAATTCCCCCAGATGAGGGTAGTTTAAGGGACCTCTGGGACAACTTTTTTTTTTCCTTTTATTTTTTGGTTTTTCAATTACAGTTGTCCCATTTTCCCCCATTGCTCCCCTCCACCCAACCCACCCCTTCTCCCACAATCATATCCCTCCCCGTTGTCCATGTCCATGAGTCATTTATACACGTTCTTTGACTAAACCCTTCCATTACTTATCCCCCTTCTCTCCCTCCCCCTCCCCCCCTCCCCCCTATTGACTACTATTCTACTCTTTGTCATATTTAGTTTGTTTGTTTGTGTTGTTCTTTAGTTTCCTGTATTAGGTTATATCATATGGTATTTTGCTTTCTTTGCCTGGCTTATTTCACTAAGCATAATTCTCTCTAGTTCCATCCATGCTGTCGCAAATGACAGGAGTTCCTTCTTTCTTTCTGCTGCATAGCATTCCATTGTATAAATGTACCACAGTTTTTTGATCCACTCATCTACAGATGGGCACTTAGGTTGTTTCCAGTACTTAGCTATTGTAAACAGGACTGCTATGAACATAGGGGTGCATAAGTTTTTTTGAATTAGGGTTTTAGGATTTTTCGGGTATAATCCTAGCAATGGAATTGCTGGTTCAAAATGCAGTTCCATTTTTAGTTTTTTGAGGTAATTCCATACTGTTTTCCATAGTGGCTGCACTAGCCTGCATTCCCACCAACAGTGCAGTAGGGTTCCTGTTTCTCCACATCCTCGCCAGCATTTGTTGTTTGTTGATTTGTTGATGATGACCATTCTGACTGGTGTAAAATGGTATTTCATTGTGGTTTTTATTTGCATCTCTCTGATGGCCAATGATGTTGAGCATTTTTTCATGTGTCTATGGACCTTCTGTATGTCCTCTTCGGGGAAGTGTTTGTTCAGGTCCCTTGCCCATTTTTTAATTGGGTTGTTTGTTTTCTTGATGTTGAGTCGTATACATACAAACATTTGCATTATTAGGTTCCCAAAAGAAGAAGACAAAGAGCATGGAATTAAAATTTTATATTAAAAAATGACAGAGAACTTCCTTAAGCTGGTGAGGAAAATAGACATACAACTCCAGGGAGCACAGAGTCCCAAATGAGATGAACCCAAAGAGGCCCACACCAAGACACATCATAATTAAATTCCCAAAGTTTAAAGATAAAAAGAGAATCTTAAGAGCATCAAGAGAAAAGCAGTTCGTTATCTACAAGGGAGCTCCCATAAGACTGTGAGCTGATTTCTCAACAGAAACTTTGCAGGCTAGAGGGATTGGCAAGAAATATTCAAAGTGATAAAAAGCAAGAACCTGCAACCAAGATTACTCTACACAGCAAAGCTATCATTTAGAATCGAAGGACAAATAAAGAGCTTCTCAGATAAGAAAAAGCTAAAGGACTTCATCATCACAAAATTAATATTATATAAAATGTATAAGGGTCTTCTGTAAGTCGATCAAAAATATGAATAATAAAAAGGCAATAAATACCAAGCAACGTTATAATTTAAATTGAAGGACATATTTAGAGTTTCACAGACAAGAAAATGCTAAAGGAGTTCATCACCATGAACCAATATTACAAGAAATGTTAAAGGATCTTCTTTAAAATGGAAGGGGGGTTGTGGGAATGAGTAAAAAATGTGAAAGGTTTAAGAAGTAAAAATTGTCTTGGCTGATGTGATTCAGTTGGTTACAGCACTGTTCCATAATTAAAGTGTTGCAGGTTTGATTCCAAGTCAGGGCAGGTGCCTAGGTTTGGGATTCAATCCATGGTCTAGACACATATGATTTCTGGTCTGGGTACATATGAGAGGCAACCAATGATGGTTACCTCTTCCATTGATGCTTCTTTCTCTCCCTTTCTTTCTCCCTCTCTCTTTCTAAAAGCACTGAAAAAGATGTCCTTGGATAAGTATTTAAAAATGAAGTAAAGGTAGGTAGTTACAGAATAGTCATGGGGAAGTAAGGTACAGCATAGGAGATATAATCAATAATATTATAATAACTGTTGTGTCAGATGAGTACTACATTTATTGGAGGTGATAAATAAGTAAGTTATATAATGTCTAATTACTGATTTGTATACCTCAAATTAATAGAATATTTATGTTAACTGAAAATGAAAAATAAAAAATTGCTTAAAGTAAAAAATTTAAATCCATACAAATGGGAATGTGAAATTTTCTAAGAGTTGCTTGACACCATCAGCACACTATACTAGCATTTTGATCATGAACCTGTATCTCATTTTCTGCTGCTAATGCTAACCATATGAATTTGGCAATTGGCATCTTATTTCTTGTGGCTGAGAGGTCAAGAAGTCTTATTTTTGTCCATTTCAAATTTCACAAAAGTAAAAGTTATTATAAGAAAAATTAGTTTTTACTCCAGTATTTTGCTGAGTTGTATGTCAAATATTGTTCATTATGACTGAAGAATGCTAGAGAAATTTGAGGTGATCCTTGAAAAGATATAGTGCTAAACTTACGTGTATTAAAGGACACAGACACTATCTGACTTCAAGGTCTCATTCATGAATGGCTTTGGCAAAGTACAATCTTGAAGCAATTTAAACTTATAATGACCTTAATTATTATGCAGTGAGGATTATTATTTCTAACTCCAGATTGACTTCTGTGCCATGTTTAGCAATGAATTAATATTGTTTATTTGGGAAAAATGGGAGAAATTGCCTAAAATATAGCACTTGGGCAGTTGTGTACTTTATAGGCACTGATTTACCTCCATCCTTTTGATTTGGGGACAGTATGAAGAGGCCTCCAAAGCAAGAAATGGATTTTGAGAATGTATTATAAACATTTTATTTTTCTAAATGGAGAAAAACATCTAGAAACTTCAATAAAAAGACCCTGACATAAAGGTCACTTCTAGTCATGCTGTGTACAGGATTTTTACTATTGCCCTCTTCCCCCTCATTTGGTGCCTACTGACTTTATGCTTTCATTTCTGGACAAGCTAGTCAAAACCTTTTGGCCAGAATGATCAGACATGTTTCTTACATGCTTTGGAATGAATTTAACTGTGTTTCTTCTTGTGAGGTTTCTGGAGTCCCAGTTCTTGCCTTGCCTCTTGTAAAGTAATTCAAGCATGGAGAAACCAGTGAGATGAGCTTCCTCATTGTTTCTGAAATCATCTTGTGCAACAGTCCCTTATTTGACTGTTGGCCATATTTATTTTCTAGCCTCTTTAGGCCACTTTGTCCTTGAAGTTTCAAATTAAACTGGCTTAGGTGCAGATATAATTTTAGAGCCTATGTCCATAATCCAAATCCACTTAGCTTTCACAACTTTCAAAACCAGTTGTGGATAAAATTGTGTGGTCTATTTTAGGATGCAGAGGAAGTTGGTTTATAAATCTCATTAAGCAAATAATACAGATCTTTTTGGTTATTGTGAGAATTGGGGTAATGCATGTTAAGCACCCATGACAGGGCCTACAATAGTATGTATTAAACAAACGGCGGCCATTATTGTAACAAATATCCCCACCCAGCTATACATTATTCCCTCACTTATTGCAGGTATTATGTTCTAGACACCCCTGCGATAGGTTAAAATCTGCAAAGTAGGAACCTTACATTTATTTTAGTATTTATATATATTTTAAGGCTTTATAAACCCTTCCCACACACTTATAAACCATTCCCAGTCCCTTATTAACCTTTCCCACTCCCTAAATAACATTTTTCACACTTTTATAAACACTACTTATGTTCTTAAAAAAATACTACACTCTTAAACCTACATCACTTTAACAACATATGTATACAGGACCACAAAATCCCGTGATATAGTTAAAAATCCACGAGAAATAATTAAATACAATATTTTTAAAAATCCTGCGATACAGTGAGGCTGCAATAAGTGAGCCGTGATATAGAGAGGGACTACTGTATATACTTTCCTGCCTGGGCAATTGTAGTATACCCCTGACAGGTCTGCCTGCCTCTAGGTATTTTCTCTATATTTATCATCCTAAATAGCACTCATATCAGGTCATTCTGCAACTCAGACATATTCGGTGGTTTCTGTTGACTACAGGATTAAGCCCAAAATAGAATGTGGGACAAACTAGTCTTATAGTTGTGAGTACATGGAACACAGAGTTTATTCTTGTATTATTATTTATTAATTATTATGTTATTTTTTCCATATGAACCTACTTTTGTCCTACAACACATTTGGGTTGGCATTCAAAATCACAAGCTACACAATACACACTTCATCCTTACCTTTATTCTAATCCCTGGCACATTTATGCTTCTGATTTGAAATTTATTATATTCTACTTGTGTTATAGTTTTTCCCCCTTATGAACAAGCCTTATCTCCCTAACTATATATAACTTTTTAGAGAGGAATTACCATGTCTTAACCTTTAAAAAAATTCCACATAGAATTTATTTGTATAGTTTCTCTTACATAGAAAATTTCTTAAAAAACTATTCCTGACAATAATAAGATTGTAGGCCAGGAAGACAAGCAATTATGAACAACAATGATGAGGAAAGGGGGAAATATTTTAGTAACTAATGTTTTTGTATTTTGTCACCTCTTCTTGAATCCTTCTAAAATTAATTAGAAAAGAAGAAATATTTATAACTGACATAAATGTTTTTAACACATTTTATTTATATTCAACTTCAAAGGAAAATCTTTTCATCTTAAACTGAAAGCCCCACAGAATAAATTTCTTACTTATGGCTGCACAATAAACTAGTGGGAGATTAGGGATCAGAATCAGATCTTTCTACTTTGCTCTCCAGATACTCAAAACAGAGAGATTAATGGAAGTAATTCTTGGGGTCAGGATGCCCTGGGAGCAGATTCAAAGGTTAGTTCAGTTTATATAATGAAACCTGATCCATCAAACTTGAAATAAATATATAGGCAAGTGTGTACAGAAAGCATATTCTTCCATTTTTGTTTTCTGATATAGAATAGTCATATTAACATCTTCCAAAAGGGCTACACTTTGTGGCTGCTAGCCAAAATATAGCTAAAATTATGCCTCATATTTTTTATTGGGTTATATTTAGCTTTTTTCAAATCTCTTTAATATGCATTTATTTATTGTCTATTTCGTGATATCTAAAATTTGTGGTACTTTTCCTGAAAAGTGGGAAGCACTCTCTTGTATAAAATACTGGTGTTGAGGTTAGGTGTCTAATGGGAGCAGGCATGTTCTTTCCTAGAGAAAGAGTCTGTGTGTGTATCTTCCCTTTTGGATTGTAAGGTATTTCAAGCCAGTGACCATCTGTATTCATTTTTGTATCCCAAGAGTCCAGCACAATTCTCAACATGTAGTAGGTTCTCAAAAAATATTTCCAGATGGAAAGCATAAATTTCCTTTCCCTGTTCTGAGATTTCTCATTTCACAAAGAAGCAAAAGTGCACTGCACCTGCTCCCTGGTTTTGGGCCTTGCGATGGAGCGATATCCCTGGTGTTTTGTTTGAGGTTGGAACAAACTGCTAAAGAGAACAGAGGAGAGGAACTGAGGTCAAAATTATTTTGTTTATACCATCATAGCTTCTTGTACTTTTTCTAATTGATAGTAGGTGCTCAATAAATACTTGTTGATGTGAATAGAAAAAACTCAGTGTTTTAGTTTACTCAAGAATAACCATTTATTGAGCAAGAAATTTATAATGTTACTTTTGACTTCAGTAATCTGAGTATTATCTGTTACTTATGTGTCAATTTGTCATGATTCGATAAGATGAAAGAGATGGACTAATGATTCAGGCTAGTCAGAATAATGTTTTAGGAAAATGTTGGCAAAATAGAAGATCATTGTGTCTGTCTCTTAGCTCAAAACCTAAAATGTTTCAATATCAGTGGAAACTTACACAAGCCAAATATTGAGTCAATTTAGCATCAGGCCAACTTTATAATAGTGTGACCCTGACCATTAGTGCTAGTAAATGGGATTATTACTTGTCCTGTGAATAAATCACATCATGGTACTAAACTTTTAGGAAATTATTTTCTGTCTGTTTTTTTCTGGATTCTTCAACTGTGTCTCAGTTGTAGACATCATCCTCAGGCTCAGGGTCCTGTTCTGCAGTCAGTGTCTGGGATTCTGCTCGTTCTTATGGACCTCTTTGTTACCAATGCCCTGAGAGTCTGTACTGCTGAGTGATTTCCACAATGTTTTTTTGACATCATGCTTTTCTTGACTACCTGCTGCATAGGCTATGCACAGTAGTCCCTGTCACCCATAGCAGTAGAGTGACCTCAAGATGTTGAGCCTTTTGTCACTGCCTGGGCTGAGAATGGATGAGGCCAATGTCTGTCATGATCAGGGGCTGGAAAGCTAGGGATGCCTTTCAATGAACTCTGAGCTGAAAACTCCACAGTACCATCTCTTGTCTGTAGAGATATCAGAGCCAATATTAATAGCTGACATGGAAACACTATATAATATGAATCCTGCTTTCTCAGATGTGACATAATGTTTTTTTCTAACAAAAATGAAATGATCAGGGAATATTTTAATTTACCAAAGCCTTGGTCAAAGAACTTAGACTAAAACTGCAGACTCAAGAGAAAATAAATCTGAGGTTAGAAAAATGATACCTAATTGGGGGAAAAGGGATTGGTTTTTTTATTTGTTTATCTGTGCTCAATGTTTCAGATACATTTAGATGAAAAACAGACTAATTACATGCTACTTTAGATGTAATTGTTTTGACCACTCATCATGTATGATACTACACCAAGTAATTCAGATAAATATTTGAAATGACTGACTATAAAAATTTTCAAAACTGAGCAAGCTAAAAGTGATCTCAGTATTATTTTTGTTCCTAGTTACTAACTTTCCAGGACAGATGTCTTCATAAACTTTGGCATAAAAGAGAGTTTTGTTACTTTAGAGGGTAGTGGAGGTGGTAGGAGTGGTGGGGGTGCATGTATATGGAGGGAAGAAGAATAGTGGGAGAGAACTAATAAAAACTAACTGGAATATTAAGAAACACAGTCAGTCTGAAGGGTCTATGGGAGGTGTTAAAGCTTGTGTAAGTTTCCTACACAATCATGAGAGCATACAAGAACTCTGCAGGAAAACCTCTCTCTATATAATGAAGCTCTATTATTCTAATTTCCCCTTCCTTTAACTTCCTCTTCCCTTGGATACCTCTCTGTCTTGACATGCCAGGCAGTGGCTTGCTATGTCTGCCCACAGTGGTTTGCAACATTTTCTTTTACCTAAATAAATATTTTTGGTAACAAACACCTAATCAATATTAATTTTCAGTTGACAAAGAAAAAATTCAATTTTAAACACAATGAATCAAGCTGTGCTTATTTTCTTTTAGTATTGCATCATTCTGTTCTATATAATATAGGAACAATAACTATTTTAGTATGGAAGAATCTGGAACAACAAGGCCACAGATATTTTTCTAAGGATGCTCTTAGAATGACCATACATGCAACCTCCTTACTTTGTAGACAAAGAAACTAAGGACCAATAAGATAAATGAGAGCAAAGCAACCAAGGACTAGAATTCAGATTTCTGCTCACCATGTTATTCAGACATTTACACATCCATACATTTGGATCCCTCTTTCTGGGGAATTATGTCAATGTTTGTTGACAAAACACTAGTAAATAAAATATTTACTGTTCTGAACTATTTGTAGGACACTCAGTGAGTCAACTGTCAAGGACAGCTTGTCTTATGGTCAAGTGTCTCAGAAGAGAAAGGATATAAAAAAGAGAGGAAAAAAGTAAAGTGATATGAGCAAGAACAGGAAGTAAGTGATTCTTGTGTTTTTGTTGTAGAATTTGGGTAAATTATTTTTATAGTTTAAACAATTTTAATATAATGAGAAGCTGCTTTAAGTGAACAAAATTCTGGAGAACTCTGATGAGTTATGTGCAGAGAATCAGCCACCACTAATTCAAGCCTTCCTGAAACAATGATTTCATGGGAGGTATAGTTACAGACTTAATTGACCAAGTGCCTCTTACATGTCAGGCAGGAAAGCTAGGTCATTAACTATTATAAACAAATTTAATTGTGAGCTATCTTTAACAAAGGATACAAAGTCATTTCTACACTCTCTCAATCCCTCTAGCAGTCTTATTTTTTAAGCCATAGAAAGTAAATGTTTATTAAAAACTTCCCAGCCAGCTATTCCTTTCAATTAGCAGTCCACTTAAGATCCGATATCCTTCTGTTACTCCCTTAAGAACCATTTTAGCTGCAATCTGCATTTAATATTGAATTTGTATCAGAGAAATTAATTAGGTACAAAGAGTATAAGATTTCTTTATGATTTTATTCTTTTAATTCAGTCTAAGCCACTGTGCCTCTGAGTCATATCAAATACACTTGGGGGTTGAGGTAGAGAATGGGTGGAATAGAACAGGACCAGAAGACAGGACAAAGTAATGAAAGAGAAACTGGGTAATCAGACAGGTTATCTGCCATACAGGGATGAGATGTAGCAGGAAGATGGGAAGGGACAAAGAAAAAGAGGAAGGAATAGTACATTAAAATGGGTTAGCTGCAACACAGGGCAGCTGAGTTAAAAAAAAAAAAAGTATTGTATTATTTTCATTACCATTTAGTCCCCTTATAAGCCCCCTATAATCACCCCATTGTTGTCCATGTTTATGAGTCCTTTTTTCTTTTTGCTCAATCCCTTCAACCCCTAACCTTCCCCTGCCCTTAGCTGTCATCCTACTCCCTATCTAGGAGTCTGTCTCTACTTTGCTTTTTAGTTCACTTTATTCATTAGAGTCCACATGTGAGTGAAATCATATGGTATTTCTATTTCTCTGACTGGCTTATTTCACTTAGCATAATGTTCTCCAGATCCATCCATACTGTCACAAAGGGTAAATTTTCTTCTTTTTCTATGATCAAGTAGTATTCGATTGTATAAATGTCTCATGGTTGTTTTATCCACTCCTCTACAATGGACACTTAGGCTGCTTTCATATCTTGGTGATTGTATATAACACTGCAATGAACATAGGGGTGCTTATGTTCTTTCAAATTAGTGTTTTGTGTTCCTTTGGTTCCATTCCCAGAAGTGCAATTGCTGGATCAAAAGGCAGATCCATTCTTAATTTTTTGCTTTCCACAGTAGCTACACCAATCTGTATTCCCACCAATAGTGCAAAAGAATTCCCCTTTCTCCATGTCCTTGCCAGCCTTTGTTTGTTGATTTATTGGTGATAGCCATTCTGACATGTTTGAGATGATATCTCATTGTGGTTTTAATTTGCATTTCTCTGATGATTAGTGAGGTTGAGCATCTTTCATATGTCTATTGGCCATGTGTATGTACTCTTTGGAGAAGTATCTATTCATGTCCTTTGCTCCTTTTTAATTGGGTTATTTGCTTTTGGTGTTGATTTTTGTAAATTCTTTATAAATTTTTAATATTAACCCCTTATCAGATGTATCAGCCAATGTGTTCTCTCATTCTGTCGGTTGTCTTTTTATTTTGTTGGTGTTTTCCTTTACTGTGCAATCTATAGATTCAATGCAATTCCTATCAAGACTCCAATGATGTGTTTCACAGAACTAGGACAAATATTTCAAATATTTATGTGGAACCACGAAAGGTCCTACATAGAAACAGTGATCTTGAGAAAGAAGAAAAAAGTTGGAGGAATCATGCTACCTAATATCAAACTATACTATACGGCCATAGTAATCAAAATAACATGGTACTGGCAAATACAAAAACAAAAACAAAAAACACAAAACAAAACAGAAACAGAAACATAGATCAACAGAACAGAATAGAGAGCCCAGGATAAATTCACACCCTTATAGTCAATTAATTTTTGACAGAGTAAGCAAGCACATACAATGGGCTAAAGATAGTTTATCAAATAAATGGTGTTTGGAAAATTGGACAGATACATGTAGAATAATGAAACCAGACCACCTTCTTACACCACACACAAGAATAAATTTAAAGTGGATTAAAGACTTAAATATTAGACCCCAAACCATAAAAGTCATAGAATAAAACATAGGTAACAAAATCTCAGACATTGCTTATAGCAATATTTTATCAGATATATCTCCCCAGGTGAGGGAAACAAAAGAAAAAATAAACAAATGGGACTATATTACACTAAAAGGTTTTTGCAGCTGAGGTTTTGAAAATCATCTTTCTAAACCAAAATCAATGTGATTTCTTTTCAAGTGCATCTCTGATGATAAATCTGTTTAGCAGAGTTTCAGTTTTAAATAGATTTGTGCTATAACCAACTTTGAAAAAGAGGTTTATCTAGACAAGTTACAATTTTAATCCTGAATTAAAGGCATGTGTCCTCAGCACTAACCCATAACAGAAATTGTGGGCTCAGCAGTGTGGGATGGACTTGATGAGACTGGATCTTGCATGTGACTGTTTCTTTCTTCACAGCCTGAGATTTGGTGCTACTGGTTGTAAGAGCAAGGACTTTTAAAACTAAGAGAAGGTACATGTGAACATGGTTTAGAAGTTGTAAAATAGTAAAAGATATTATTGGATATTATTGTTATGATAAACCATCATAAAATGGTTCATATGAAATCATGTATATGGTTAAGTTTTAAAGATTCCATTAATTCAAATAATCAGTTAGAAAGACTTCTTTGCTTTCTAGCTGATTATTTGGCTTTATGTAGCTATGAGCCAAGGTCTAAATTTCAAAATGACAGAGACCGTGTGAAGCTCAATGAGTCTTCATACCTTTTTTTAAAATCACCTTAAATCATGAGGGGCCATCCAATTTTTAGCACCTTAAGAGATGCTATAGTGTGTCTGTGTTAAGGCTTTTACTCAATGAAGAATATTAAAAAATGGAAGGTATATTAAGAAACTCCAGTGTTGCTTTAAGATACTAAAATCATGCATAGCCACTTTATCCTCTTCATAGTATATTGATTGGTTAAGCACATCTTGGTGATTTTCTGGACTAAAAGCCACAATGAGGTGGTTTTGTAGAATAAGTAGTTCTAATCTGAATGGGCTCTAGGTCCTTCCTGGAAATGGCACAGCCCAAGGGTATGGTCACCAGGAGCAGACCTGTCCAGAAGGTTCTTTCAGAGATCAGGTTAGTTATATTTGCAAATCTCTGTTTATTTATTCAGCAATAGTGCCCAGAAAATGATACTGACACTGACCAAGTCTGGACAGGAAACTCAATCATTTATTGCATTTCCAAAAATTCCATCAGAGCCATTGGACTTAAACTCCTGACATCTAGCATCTGGGTTACTCACTCTGTGTCCTTGAAGCCCAGTACAGTGCTGGATACACAGCAGCTGGTCCATAAGTGAGTCCTAAAGCTAACTGCTAATGAAGTTAGTAGCTATTGCTTCAAATAGGTCTCCCTGTCCCATTCTACTCAGGTATGAAGTTAACGAGCTGCTCCAACCTGGAATTGGCCTTTTACCAGAACACTTAGAAAAATGAATTTTTAGTCTTAAAGATTGCTATTAATGAAAGTGATGTGATATAATCACCTAGTTCAGGAATGGCAAATACATGTCACTTATGCTCTTAATTCTCATCCTATGGTGTCTCTGTAGTCAACATTGATGATCCATCAGGATATTCCTTCCATGCAGGCTTCTTGGACTTCAGAGCCTTCTCCACCCTGATCTGGCATTGTAGAAGAACCTGCTTTCCCCTCTTGACCTAGTTTAGCATTACCATTTTATGGATGGAGAAACTGAGGTTCAGACTATTAGACAACTCTCTCAACAGTTAGGTAGGGAGAGAGGGGATTAGCTCCCAGACTTTGGCAGGTTGTTACCTATTGTATTCTCTCTCTCACTTTTTTCTGTCAAATCTTTTTTGTTGTTATTGTTACTGTTTGGGGGAGAGAGGGAAGAGTAGGAACATAAAGATAACAGAAAAGGAGAACTTCATAAAGTATTTTCTTATTTTCTTCTCTAATCATAAGCAAAATGAAGGCCAGTTGACTTAAAAATTATTAATAGAAAAAAATGGCAGCTTGAAATTGTTTATTTTATTTTTAACTGTGCCCCAATATCACAAGTACCATCCTAGATGCATCCTTGCTATCTTATAAAATATCTTTCTTTGACATATTGATATGGAGTGATTTGACTGTATATAATTTGTTACTATGCTCACAGTATCCTAATAATGATGATGATGATGATGATGATGATGATGATAAGCAGTAGTAGTAGTAGTAGTGGGCCTTTAAAGGCAAACTTCTTACCACTAAAAGAAAATATGGTCAAAATGTCTACTTAAAAAAATTTCATTTCAACATCTTATCAGAAATACCAAGCAATCCTCCAGTAATGTTTTTTGTACTAAACATAGCAAAGGCAAATTTGGCCATCAAAGGCATTTTGTGTCAGCATGGCAGTTTCCCAAGGAGGGTACTGTCAGAACAAATGGTGCCGCCTGCTGTTCTTCAAGGTCAGTGCCCTAGAGATGTGAGCATGGGGCAAGAAGGGCATGCCAGAATATCTTTAGTTTAGGTCAGCTCTCCTGGGGTTAAAACCTACATGCCTGGGGTTAAATTACCTGTGGTTCAAGGAATAACATCACTGACCTAAATTCAGGGCATTTCTCTGCCAGCTTTTAGCACAAAGTTGGCTCATAATTTCACTCACATTTAAAAAATCTTAATTGCTATAATAATTGGGTTTGCCAAGTTTACCAGTTGGCCAAGATCTTAGAAGACTTTTAACCAAAAGATGGAATTTCAATCTGGTGCTGGCTAACTCCTGAAATTGCTTCCACTACTGCTGCTGTTCTTTTTCCTTGGATTCATTTAGGTGGGGACTGACCACATTTGGAACTCACTTATAAATCATAAGCAAATATCATTATTGTGGTTCTCACTGGCAAAGACTTAGTCTATACATTGGAAAGATGGAAAACTGTAGTCATCCAGGACTTAAAGTACTAGTTCAGAATTATTCCTAATTCTGGAGAAAAACAGCAAAATACCTCACTTTGATTTTAATCAGACATTTTTCATTGGTTGGTTTCCCAGAGGAATAAGGTTCTGGATCAGGAGCCCCAAGGATCAGGAGATGTAACTGTCAATCTTTCCCTAGTCAAACCATAGACACAGCATGGCTACAGCAACCTTGAAGTTACTTTTAATATTAGCATATTTCCCTTTTATTACAGCAGCGATTTTCAACTTAAAAAAAGAAATCTCATGGCACACATAAACTAATTACTTAAATTCTGCAGCAGACCAAAAATACATTATAATTTTGGCCAATCAGGCAAAAGTAGGTATGCTTTTGTTTCGTCCACACAGGATGGCTATTGTAGTGTTGCCTGTTGTCATTATTTTATTTGAAAATCTAAGGGAAAGTAGGTCAGTGCCCTTGACTAAATAATCAGGTATTGCATGTTTTAAAATTTCTCACAGCACATTGGATGAAAATCACTGCTGTAGAGAGATGGCATTGGGGAATATGAAACTTACCTTCATATTTCTTTATTGCCAGCTAGCTTATGAGGTATTGAAAAGATTTAATAAGTAGACATCCCATCCATCCAGTGTAGTAATTATCCACTTTTTTCATATCATGGCACATGTAAACCAATTACTAAATTCTGCAGTACACCAAAAAATATATGTTTTGATGATCTGACAAAAATAATAGATAAAATTTTAACTGACTTACAAAAAAAAATAATAATATACCCTTCTTGATCCAAAGTGACTTTGTTAAAAATCAGATGTTTTCTGGTACCAAAAATTAATCAATCAGACACAACCTTATTAGGCGAACAATAAGATGAAACTCTATTATATGAACTATATATTTATGGTTCAAGACAGGACATTCACACTGGATGGCTATTCCTGTGTTGGCTGTTGTCATTATTTTATTGATGATTCTAAGGGAAAAGAGGTCAGTGCTCCTGACTAAACAGTCAGGTATTGCATGTTATAAAAATTCTTGTACCACACCAGTGTGCCACTTGCATCACACCAGGTGAAAATTACTGGTCTAGTGGCTTTGATAGCACTCTGCTCTCTCCCAACATCTTGGACCTTTTTGTCACTCAAACACCAAGCTGCTGCTATATAGCTTATGCACTTATTTCTACTGGAGCCAGACAGTGTTCAAAACTACCAAGGTTACTGCCTCCCCTCCAAAGTCCTAATACCACTTTGATCTTTTCCTGAAATAAATTTTAGCAAATTAGTACTCCCTTTATTTCACCCATTACTCTAATACAGAGATTTTAACCTTTTTGGTCTCATGGCACACATAAACTAATACTAAAACTCTGTGGCATACCAAAAAATATATTATATTTTTTGCCAGTCTGCCAAATAAATAGGTATAATTTTGATTCATCACACTAAATGGTTATTATTGTGTTGGCTGTTGTCATTTTTTAATGTTCCAATAAAACTTTATTTACAAACACTGGTGATATGTCCATTTGGCCAGTGGGCGTTGTTTGCCAAATTCTGTTATATAGCATTATTTTTAAATTATATTTTATTAATTATGCTATTACAGTTGGCGCACAGGCAATCCCCACACCATCGTTCATGTCCATTGAATAATGTGTATAAGTTCTTTGGCTACTCCATTTCCATGGCTTTCTGTGACTACAAATTTGTACTTTGTGATTCCCTCACCTCTTCCCCTCTCATCTGTCAACCATCAAAATGTTCTTTGTTTCCATGATTCTGTCTCTGTCATAGCCCAAATGAAAGAATAGGCCAAAACTCGAGAAAAAGAGCTAAACAAAATCGAAATAAGCAATCTTTCAGATGCAGAGTTCAAGCACTGGTTATAAAGATACTTAAGGAACTTAGTGAGGATCTTAACAGCATAATAACAAGAGATCCAGTCAGTAACAAATGATACACTAATTGAAATTAAAAAAAATTACAGGGAAATGACAGTAGAGAGGATGAAGGCAAGAATCAAATTAATGATTTGAAACATAAGGAAGCAAAAAGCAGCCAATCAAAACAACAAAAAGATAAAAGAATTCAAAAAAATGAGGATAGTGTAAGGAGCTTCTGGGACAACTTCAAGCATTCCAACATTTGCATCATAAGGGTACCAGAAGGAGATGAGAAAGAGTAAGAAATTGGAAATCTATTTGAAAAAATAATAAAAGAAAAGTTCCCTAATTTGGTGAAGGAAATAAACATGCAAGTCCAAGAAGCACAAAGAGTCCAAAATAAGATGGATGCAAAGAGGCCCACTCCAAGACATATCATAATTAAAATGTTAAAGGTTAAAGATAAAGAGAGAATCTGAAAAGCAGCAAGAGAAAAGCACTCAGTTACCTACAGGGGAATTCCTATAAGACTGTCAGTTGTTTTCTCAAAAGAAACTTTGCAGGCTAAAATGGACTGACAAGAAATATTCAAAATCATGAGTTTCAGGGGCCGATAGCCAAGATTTCTCTACCAAGCAAAGCTATCATTTTGAATCGAAGGGCAAAATAAGAGTTTCCCAGACAAAAAACAAAAAAACAAAAAACTAAAGGAGTTCATCATCACTAAACCATTATCATATAAAATGTTAATGGGACTTATTTAAAAAAACGAAGATCAAAACTATGAACAATAAAATGGCAATAAATACATATTATCAACAATTAAATCTAAAAAACAAATGAAGCAAACAAGAACAGAGACAGAATCATGGATATGGAGAACATTTTGATGGTGGCTGTTTTTTTAAATTTGACAATCTAATGAAAAAGAGGACAGTCCCTGACTAAGTAGTCAGGTTTTGCAAGTTTTAAAAATTCTTGGGACTCATTGGTTGAAAACTGCTGCTCTATTAGCATTCTCAGATGGGCTGGACACTAAGCTTGTACAAGTCAGTGTTGTAGTTTCTTGCTAATTATTGTTTATCCTACTCTAATATATCCTACTCATGATAGTAATGTTGTAAAAAGAACACAATGTATATAGCAATTTTATTTTGAAGAGTGAATTAGGGAATCTATCAAAGCACTAACAGACTAGGAAATGCATAACACTTTTTACTTCTGTGCATTCTATCCACCATGGGAATTCTGTATGCTCTATATAAAGTACAAGATTAAAACACAATTAAAATGCTATAAACCCAGAGAAAGAAAGAATAATAATGAAACCAAACAACTGTTTTCATGTGAAGTTCTTCAAGAAAAACTAATCAAATGCTCTGTCTTATTTAAGGAATCTAAATGCGAAACTATCCTAAGGGACTAGACTAAATGATTCTTCTGTAACAAACACAGCAACATGGGTCTTGGGTCTTTGCCTTTATTCCACCTATAAGTAGAAGATGACAGGAGGGGGCTGGCTTTGGGTTCTAGTGATTAGAGCTTTATCAGAAAGATTTAAATTAATTCCAAAACAGTGAAACAAAATTTACCTTTATTATAGAAAAAATACTCAGAAAATTCATGAAAAGACAATTTCTGATTGGCATTAATTATGTTGATGACAGAATTGTTCCACCAAAACCTAACAGAAGAATATTGGTATCCAATTAAAATCCAGTGATCATACCTTCAACTGTGTGTGATTTTGACTATTTAAAGACTTACTGTAAAAATCTCATGAAAAATGCTAAACTGTGATCCTAAAATAGGGATCTCTGAGGTGACAGATATAATCACAATTTGAGGCTTTGTATCAGCTTGTAGAATATGTGAAGTAATTATAATGCTGTTGTAGTTGCTTATATAAATAAATGAAACAAACATCAAACTTATTACTTAGAAGTTTCATATAATGAACCTTGAAAAAAACAACGGTTTTATTTTAAGTTAACAAGATATGAATTATTGGCATAACTAACTTGAGGTAATAGTTTAGTAATCTGTATCAACAGAAATATCCAAACATGGCAACCTACTTTCAGATGGAAACATCTAATTTTTCCTATCAAAAACAAAACAAAACAAAACTCAGAGTGGGAAGAGGCAAAATCTTTATTGTATCAGTATCTAAAAACCAAAAAAGTGGTTTAGAAGTCCTTTTATTTGTAACTAAAAATCACAAGAGGTTAAGAGACTAAGAGCTTTTTGAAAGAATTATTATCATTTGACCATGAAATTAAATTGTGCTAGAACAGGCTGTTTCAGAGTAAATCTAAACGAGGATCTACAGGTTTAATTCAGGAGCTGGCAGACTACTCTGGACCAGAAAATGAGGAAAATCCATAACATTATTAACATAATCATGGAAGCTCTTCTTATGTTTGTTTTTTGAAGTGAAATCACAGAGAAATTTTTAGTTGTTTTAGGCTATATGTAAATTTTCTTTCACCTTTCAGCATGCAAAGGTTATAAAAAATTTAAATTGACCTAGCTTCAATTCTTTAAAAATGATTGTATATCCCTAGTAACTCCTTTCTCTATAATTCATAGATGTTAAGATCAAAATAGGATCCAGTCTATAGGTTATCATCACACTGTAAATTAAGATATTCAAATCTTCTTATTAGCTGATGCTTGTCTCTACTCAAACTGAGTAAGACCCTAAGATCTTATGAATGAATTCATGTGACTCCATCACTTCATAGTTCAACTGTTACTCACACTCCAGCCTCATCATCAGCCATCCTTTTCTCCTTCAGTTTGGTTACAGTAGTCCCCTTTATTTAAAGTTTCCCTTTCCACAGTCTCAGTTACCCAAAGTAAACTACAATCTGAAAATATTAAATGAGAAATTTCAGAAATAAACAATTCATAAATATTAAATCGTGCACCATCCTGAGTAGTGTGGTGAAATCTTATGCTATCCAGCTTTGCCCTGCTTGGGACATGTGTCATTGCTTTGTCCAATGTCTCCATGCTGATATGATACTTTAAGAGAGACCACAGTCATGTAACTTTTATTACAGTATACTATTATATTTGTTCTATTTATTAGTCATTGCTATTAATTTCTTACTATGCCTAACTTATATTAAACTTTATTAGAGGTATACATGTATATAGGAAAAAAAAACAGTATATTATTTAAGGTTTGTTGGTATCCATAGTTTCAGGCATCCACTGAGGGTCTTGGCACATACCTTCTGTGGTTAGAGAGGACTTCTGTATATTGTGCTTATTTTAATTCTTTGCATGCCATGTTCTCTTTAGCTGGTTGGACCATGCTCACTTCTCACCACCTCCTTATTTTGCTTATCTAATTACTTCTCTTTCTTCATTTGCTCCTGAAAATCCTCCTTAAGCTCCTCCCTGAAATTCATTAAGACCATCTCCTTTGTGGTCTTCAGCATCCTTTGTGTACCTATCCCTTTCTAATTGTGTGGCTACTTGTCACTTCCCCCCACCCCATTATAAGTGCCATTAAGATGGAGAAAACCTTAACCTTGCAGTTGTTGTCAATACTTTGCACATGTCCCCTGGGATCCCTTTTTCAAGTTTAGGCACATAAGCTCCTTGTGTGTTTTCTCTCCTCTAAAAGTCAACACTTGCATCTTTTTGACAAGGGGCTGCACTTAGGTTGTCAGAATTTGCTTTGCTGCCTCCTGTACAGAGCAGGCAGTTCCTGGGAATTTACATGAGTGTGGACTACAATAAATAATGGCAACTGGTATGGGGGTGAAAATATCCCAGTTCTCTGGCCCCTGGTGGACATGATGCTGGTGGTGATTTACATAATCTCTAGTGCCTTTAGCAGGGTTGACCGTCAGCCAACTTCTGTGGGTCTTCACTTGACCTTCTTTTCTTCTGTGTTCCACTTCCCAATCCCTTGCTTAGAATTTGCTTCTGAGAAACTCAACCTAAGAGCCTAAAGGATTCCCCATAAATGCTTGTTGAGTGAATTAATGCAACTTGGTAAGCAGACACAGAATCTATCCAAATTACAGTTTTTACTTTCTTATTTCATTGATCGAGGCTCAGAGAGTGATTTGTCCAAACTTAGTGAGCCAATGGTAGAGCAAGTCTACTAACACCAGTATCCCTTCTGTTATTTTGAAAAGTTCCTTTGAAAAGAATAACCATAAACTTTAGTTCTTTCAATTTTAATCTAACAGTAATAACATTAACAAGAGCTAAAACTTATTGAGTTTTTATCATATGTTAGGTACTATACTAAATGATTTATATACATTATTTTGAGACTCACAATAAACTCTAAAATATTCAGTTTTATCTTCTCCGTTTTACCAATGAGAAAATGGAGGCTTAGAAGATGGATAATAACCTTGCCAAAGATCACACACCTAGAATATGACAGATCTGGGATTTGAAATTTGGAAATCTGACCCCAGAGTCCATTCTACTAAAAATTGTATATGCTTTCTCACATTAAAATAATGATGTGATTGTGTATTGCTTCAAATAGCTCCAAAATATATGATTTTAAAGTTTATACTTAATGTGTTTCTAAGGACGTTGCTTCTAAATTATAGGATTACAAAGTTCTCAGGCAATCATTCTTGCTCTTTTTTTTTTTTTTTTTTTAGGTGGGCAATCGAATTCTTTGAAAAACCAGACTCTTTTGAAAGATGCATACATATTCACATATAATGTTGAATATAATTTCCAGGTGAAATAAGGACTCCTGAATGCACAGAAGTAGGTCAACACTCCCTGTTCTAAAGTCCATTAAGACACAGCATAATTAATAAAAAGCATCTAAATGATTTCTGGCATATGAAGTTGGGACAAGTAGTACACAAAGATAATTAGATAGCTTTCTTCCTATCTTCTACATTTTAACTAAGGCAGTTCATAGTCATGGTTACGCTAAGCAGCAAAGATAATTTTATGTAATATTTTTATTGAAAAATTTATTGAAATAATTGTATTCACATGCAGTTGTAGAAATAATACAAAGAGATCCATTGTACTTGCCACCCTGTTTTTGCAATAGGAATATTTTGAAAACTATAGTATGATGTCTCAATTAAAATATTGACATTTACCAATTTACCAATCTTATTTACATTAACAGTTTTAATTGAACTTATTTATGTGTTTGTATTAAGTTCTATACTATTTTATCACCTGTATAGGTTTGCATAAGCCCTGGCTGGTTTGGCTCAGTGGATTGAGCGTCGGCCTGCGAGCTAAGTGTCGCTGGTTCGATCTTCCAGTCAGGGCACATCAGAGAAGGAAAACTCTGACTCCAAAAAACCTCCGCTGCCTTGCGGCATACCTCTTCAGGGGAAAGGCTAAGGGAGTAAACCCCGACAGAAAATCCGGAGCCGGAGTCCCTAAGGCGGTTTGACGTTGTAGTCAACACCGGCAACTCCTGCGGCGCACCTGAAGCCAAGCTGTATTGACTCCGTCTTTCCCTTGGATCCTTCAGCTGCGAAGAGAGGGGGGGTCTGCTGCATGGGCAACAGCAGACCCTCCATATCACCCTGCCCAGGCTCTGTAGCTTCAGCTTCACTGGAGAGGACACTCCAGCATCATCGCAAGATGTCGATTCAACACGGGAGGAGACAGATACCGTGTCACTCCCGAGTCGGACTGCACAGCCATTCTCAGCGGTGCAGATAGACTCTTAAGAAGCTACACCATCGTCTCTCGAGACGGACGGCTGCTGCCGCCGCCGCCGCCAACGATAGGTTTGCATATATACTACCACAGGCAGTATAGTAAACAATTCCATCAATACAGATACCCATTATGTTGTGTTTTTTTTAATTCATTTTATATTTTTTGTTTTTAAAATATATTTTATTAATTGTGCTATTGCAGTCCCAATTTTTCCCACTTTCTCCCCCTCCACCCAGTACTCCCATTCCCTCCAGCAATTCTCCCCTTAGTTCCTGTCCATAGGTCATGCATATAAGTTCTTTGGCTACTCCATTACCTATATTCTTCATAATATCCCCCTGTTTATTTTGTACCTACCGATTTGTGCTTCTTAATCCATGCACCTCCCCATTTTCCTCCTCCCCTTCCCAACTGATATGCCTCCAAATAAGGTCCATATCTATGATTCTGTTCCTGTTCTGTTTTTTTGTTTAGTTTGTTATTTGGATTCAATTATTGATAGTTGTGACATTATTGCTACTTCAATGTTCATAGTTTTGATCTTCTTCTTCTTATATAATTCCTTTTAGCATTTCACATAGTAATGCCTTGGTGATGATGAACTCCTTTAGTTTCATCTTGTCTGGGAAGCACTTTACCTGCCCTTCCATTCTAAATGATAGCTTTGCTTGATAGAGTAGTCTTGGTTGTAGGTCCTTGCTTTTCATCACTTTGAATACATCTTGTCAGTCCCTTCTAGCTTGCAAAGTTTCTTTTGAGAAATCGGCTGATAGTGTTATAGAAACCCCTTTGTAGGTAATTGTAATTGTCTGTTTTTCTTTTGTGGCTGTTAAGATTCTATCTTTAACTTTTAGCATTTTAGTTATGATGTGTCTTGGAGTGATCCTCTTTGGTCCAACTTGTTTGGGACTCTCTGTGCTTCCTGGACTTGTATGTCTACTTTCTTCACCAAATTAGGGAAGTTTTCTTTCATTATTTTTTCAAATAAGTTTTTGATTTCTTGTTCTCCCATTTTTCCTGGTATTGCTATGACTCAGATGTTGGTATACTTAAAGATGTCCCAGAGGTTCCTAAGCCTCTCTTCATTTTTTAAAAATTCCTTTTCTTTCTGCTATACTGATTGAAAACTTTCTCCTTTGTTGTGTTCCAAATTGTTGACTTTATTCTCAGCTTCGTCCTCTCTACTCTTTGATCCATGTAGATTTTTCTTTATTTCACTTAATGCTATATTAATTTCTGCCTAGGTCTTTTTTATGCCACTGAAGTACCCAATGAGTTTTGAACTGTACCCAGTGTTTTGAACTGTGCATCTGACAGGTTATTTATGCCTCTTTTTTAAATAATAAAACTCACTTTCCTTCCATGTCCCCCTCCCACTCCCATTATGAACTCTTGGCAACTGTTAAATCTATCCTCTTGTTGTCATATCAAAAGTATTACCTACAAAAATCAGGAGGTAGGAGAAGATGGCGGAAGAGTGAGGGGAGGCTGCGCTTTCTGGCTCCTGAGACCCGTCTGTAGTTTGGGCTAATTGCAGACAGATCATCTTGGTGAGCAGCTAGACACTGGCAATGCTGGATTAGAGAAAACCATCTGGGAGTGACCTGTTTGGTGAGGATAGCGAAGGAAAAAGGGACAGACAGGATTTCTGACTGGGGTGGCTCTCTGACCTGCGGCTAGAAGTACACAAAAAACTTTTTAGCGATCACAGGCTTCCCCAGAGAGGAATCAGGATGAGAGTGGATCTCTGCCCGTTGGCAGAGCTAGGACAGGACCAGGTGACATTTGGGGCTGAAAGACAAGAAAGAGTGTACTGCTGTGCATGTGAGAACGTGATTTTCCTATAATTTTTTTCTCTTGTATACTGAGGAAAGGGGAGAAAAGGTTGGGGGTGATAGGACATTCTTGAGGAGTGCAGGCACAGAAGTGGACTCACCCATTCCCCAAGCTTCCCCCTGGGTAGGCGGGTGTGCACAGGGAAGTGCCATCATACACTGGCCCAGGCGCGCAACAAGTTAGCCAGCCGCGTGTCTGAACGCCCCTCAGACACACCCCAACAGACTTAAAATCAGTGCCCCAACGGGCACAGGGAGGGCTCGCTGGGTACGCTGAAGACTGGGCACAGACACCCCTGGCCAGCCCCAGTGGATACCAGGCGGGAGCACAGACCACTTGCGCAGGCTCTGCTCGTGCCCACCCAGGAAGGTGCGGGAACAGCAGGCAGCTGCGTCGTGGGAACAGCGGGCAGCGGCAACTCACAGATGCTCACTCCCACTGTGCACAAGTGTCCGGGGTCTGCCCCAAAAGGCGAGAGACCAACTCCTGGGGCACAGCTCAGCAGGACTGAGGCTAGAGCGCGCGCAGAAGCACCCCGGCAAGCTCCAAACAGGCGCCAAACCTGCAAAGATCAGGAACCTCTGGCCCGCCTCATTAGACCAGCTGTGGATCCAGAAAAAGAAGATGACACACAAAGGCTGAACTGAGTAAAAATTTTCCTTTTGTATTTTTTAATAACTTCTATTTCTGTTTTAGTTTTTTTATTTATATTT
Source organism: Furipterus horrens (assembly GCF_987537825.1). Taxonomy (NCBI): domain Eukaryota; kingdom Metazoa; phylum Chordata; class Mammalia; order Chiroptera; family Furipteridae; genus Furipterus; species Furipterus horrens. The sequence goes on from NW_028327177.1 coordinate 48,649,940, forward strand.
TATTTTTATTTTTTTAATTTCTTATTTTTAATTTTAATATTTAATTTTATTTAAAAAAACCTTTTTAAAAAACTATCTCTTTAATTTGTTTCATACCATCTCTCTTTCTCATGCTTCCTCTTTAATTTTTGATTATTTGTCTGTTTTGTTTAGCTTCCCTTTCACACTAAATAGAATATAACTACTATATAAATCTAATACTACACAATTCCACTTTCTTACTATATTCTGAACTCTTCCCTTTTTCTTTTATTATTATTAACATACAATGTAAATATTTCCTACTATCTTGCATAGTCTCGACACAATTTGCTACTGTTACTAACCTATCATCCACCCTCTCAAAAATCATATTTTTCTTCATTAAAAACAACTCTTATCTATTCTTCCTATAGTATAAAAGCCCTAACCTCTCTACATTTATATTAATACTGGCTCATTTGCTGATGATAGTGGGATAGAGGGTGGGGGATATTTTTGAGGGTGTGGATTTCCTGCCTGGGCTGTGTGTTTATGTTTTTAACAGCATCTCCACAAAAGAACTCAAGACAAAGTGGACAGAGTGACTCTTAATCAACTAGCCAGAGGGAAGATCCCACCAAAGAACATCTGAAATATAACCAGACAGCATAAACAAACAACATAAAGGGTAACCCAAGAACATCAGGCTCAGGAGATCAAAGAGACTGCACCACTGAACCCCCCAGATCTCCTATAAAGAACCTCATACCACAAAGGCGGAAGTCAAAGCAGAAAACCCAAAAAACAAAAACAAACAAGAAGAATCCAACATGGTAAGACACAGAAACAACCTCTCAACGAAAAGAAAAGAGGAATCCCCAGAAAGAGAGGTAGATGGAATAGACATAGTCCAAATGTCAGACATGGAATTCAAAACAATGATGGTGAAGAAGCTCAATATACTCAACAACCTCAAAAACAACTATGACAACCTCCAAGAATGTTACCAACAGCTCCAAGAAAGTTACAGGGAACTTACGGGGAACTACACCAGCTTAAAAAAAGACATAGAAACTATTAACAAGAACCAGGAAGAAATGAAGAATACAATCTCTGAACTGAAAAACTCAGTAGAATCAATCAAAAGCAGGCTAAATGAAGCAGAGGATTAGATCAGTGAGTTAGAGGACAATGTAGAAAAAAATTCCCAGAAAATACAACAAAATGAAAAAAGATTGAAGACGTACGAAGAAGATGTAAGGGAATTACAGGATAGCATGAGGAAAAACAACATCCGAGTCATCGAATTAAAGAGGGAGAAGAAGAGGAACAAGGAATAGAAAAGTTGATAGGAGAAATAATGACAGAAAATTTTCCCGACTTGATGAGAGAAAAAGTTATGCAAGTTCAGGAAGCACAAAGAGTTCCAATAAAGAGGAACCCAAAAAACCTCACTCCAAGGCACATCATAATTAAAATGGCAACATTCCAAGACAAAGAGAGAATCCTAAAAGCAGAAAGAGAAAAACAGCAAATAACATACAAGGGAGCTCCGATAAGGCTAGCAACCGATTTCTCAACAGAAACACTACAAGCCAGAAGGGAATGGTCAAAAATATTTCAAGCAATGAAAAACAAAGGCCTACAACCAAAATTACTCTACCCTGTAAGGCTCTCTTTCAAAATGGAAGGTGAAATAAGGAGTTTCACAGACAAATGAAGACTAAAAGAATACATCTCCACAAAACCAGCATTGCAAGAGATGCTAAAGGGAATGTTCTAAGAAAAAAGAAGAAAAAAAGAGGAGAGGAACAGAGGTACAAAGGGAAATGAATAAATACATGTCAATAATAACCTTAAATGTAAATGGATTAAATGCTCCCATTAAAAGACATAGGGTAACAGAATGGATAAGAAAACAGGACCCACATATTTGCTGCCTACAAGAAACACACCTCAAAACAAAGAATTTACACAGACCAAAAGTAAAGGGATACAAAAAAGTATTCCAAGCAAACGGACATGAAAAAAAAAGCTGGGGTAGCAGTCCTCATATCAGACAAAACGAATTTCAAAGCAAAGGCAATAAAAAAAAAGGCAAAGAATGACATTTCATAATACTTAAGGGAACAATCCATCAAGAAGATGTAACCCTGGTAAACATATATGCACCCAACATAGGAGCACCCAAATACATAAAGAAAATACTAGAAGACCACAAGAAGGATATTAACAGCAACACACTCATAGTAGGGGACTTTAACACTCTATTATCAACAATAGACAGATCTTCAAAGCAAAGAAACACCAAGAATATACAGGCATTGAACAACACACTAAACTACATGGACTTAACTGATATATATATATAACTTTTCACCCCAAAAAAGCAAAATATACATTCTTTTCAAATGCATATGGGACATTTTCAAAGATAGACCACAGGACAGGACACAAAACAAGCCTCAACAAATTCAAGAAAATTGAAATCATATCAAGCATCTTTTCAGACCACAATGCCTTGAAACTAAAAATCAACTTCAGAGAAAAATATCAAAGACATCCAAACTCACGGAGAATGAATAACATGCTATTAAATGAATGGGTTAACAATGACATCAAAGAAGAAATCAAGGCTGGGTGGGGGAGAGAAATTGGGGGAAAAGGGGACAACTGTAATTGAAAAACCAAAATAAAAAAATAAAATAAAATAAAATAAAATAAAAAAAAAAAAGAAATCAAGAAATTTCTAGAAACTAATGATAAGGAACACACAACAACCCAAAACCTATGGGACACAGCAAAAGCAGTCTTAAGAGGGAAGTTCATAGGAACACAGCCATATCTGAAAAGGATAGAAGAATCTCAAATAAAAAATCTAACCCTAGAGCTACAAGAACTAGAACAACAACAACAAACAAAGCCTAGGGCAAGAAGAAGGAAGGAAATCATCAAGACCAGAGCAGAATTAAATGACATAGAGACCAAACAAACAATTCAAAAGATCAACAAAACGAGGAGCTGGTTCTTTGAAAAAATAAACAAAATCGACCAGCCTTTAACCAGGCTAATCAAGAAAAAAATAGAGAGGACCCAAATAAACAAAATCAGAAATGAAAAAGGAGAAATCAAGACTGATACCACAGAAATACAAAGGATTATAAGAAATTACTACAAACAACTGTATGGCAAGAAATTTGACATCCTAGAAGAAATGGACAAATTTCTAGAAACATATAACCTTCCAAAACTGAACCAAGAAGAAGTAGAAAGTTTCAACAGACCAATAACAAAGAAGGAAATTGAAACAGTAATCAAAAATCTCCCGGCACACAAAAGCTCAACCCAAGAGAACATAAGCTTCCTGAAACATTTATTTTCATGTCTAGAATGGTGTGTGGCACAGAATAAGTCTTCAAAGAGTATTTGCCTTTGTTCGTAAATCAAATGTGACATCTTTATTTTAAGATGAAGAAACAGAGACCTTATATGGTTAAACAACTTTTTCAGGATCACATTGCTAAATATCCACAGACAATAATAAAAACCCAGACTTCTTCATTGATACCCACTGCTCTTTTTTTAAAAAAATATAACCCCATTCTTTCCTTTGAACATCTACATATGTTCATAAATATATAAATGTTTTGGTCTAAACAAAAGCTGTAGTGAGTATGACAATCGCAATTTTATCTCAGCAATCTTGCTTGATTTCCCCTATCTGAAGGTCTCCTCTGATCCTGCCTAATTGTAGGCAGTTTCTAAATATCTACATATCTAATGCTTTTACTTCCATCTTCTGATATCCACAGGAGCTCAACTGTGGCCTTTTATGTATGCATAATTGAATCATTATTTATTAGCTCTCTAAATTTTCATTGAACTTGGATTCCAATAAGTGTCTGTGTGGCATCTGCATTTGTTATCTTTATAAAGAAAAAATAATGATAAATAAGGCAGATGGATAAAGGAGCAAAAGATCCTCATCAATGAAATGACTTGTTCAAAATTTTAACAGATTATGACAGAAATCATTAGCCACTGCCCAATGTTCAATCCGCCCTTTTTAAAAAATACTAGGATGCCACATTTTAGCTGGTCACATGGATGTTCAGCTGAAGACTCCATTTTTTAGTGTCTCTAGCAACAGCAACTGAGGGTGGCTATGTGACCAATTTTTAAACACTGGAATGGAAATGGAAATGACATGTGAAATACTTTAATTTCCTTAAAGGGAAAGAATATGCCCCATGGTTCTCTTTTTCTTTCTGCTGGCTGGAATCCTGGTATGCTGGTGGTAGGTGGAGCAGTAATCTTCAACACGAAATGGAGGATGTGTGACAATGATGTCAGGGCCACAAGATATAAGAAGCCTTGAACCCTGATGATTGTCCAGGCCCATACAAGCCCTGGACCATTTGTCTTTGTCTTGTATGAAAGAGAAGTAAACTTGTATCTTATCTATGTCACAATTATTTTGAATTTCTCTGTTACAGTAGGGAAACTGATAGCCTATGAAATAAAATCTTCATTTAATGTTATTATTTTAAAGTCTCATTAGATTTGTGAAGTATGAAATAATAAGAATAGAATAATCATTAAGTAAAACCAGTTGAAAATAACGTGAATACATATGATCAATAAATGTATCTCATTCAAAAGCTATCAGGAATAGATAGGTTATTAGCATTTATATTCTATTGAATATTTTAATTATCATTTTGGCAATGATCTCAGAAAACAAAATTTTGACCAAGAAGAAGCTTTAAATCCAGTGAGTACCAAGCAAGCATACCCTGTAAATCAAGAGGTAACTTCTTATTTCAATGATCCTATTTTACACACAGACAGCTCTTACCCCTGATTTCCTATCACTGCTTCACACAACCCCTGGCTCCAGCTAAACTGTATTATTGTTATTTGATGTAAGAATCACTAAATATTTTGGGGTTGTTTCTTTGTCCATGGTACTAGCACATATTAGATGCTCAATTAATATGTATAGAAAGAATAAAGATTTTCTTCACCATGGAATACCTATCCTCTATCTCCAAAAGTCTGTCTTATCAAAACAGAGTACAAGCCACAAGAAATAGTACTTGATGCCCTTAGCAAGAAAAGACCTCTTTTTCTAACTTCTCATAACACTTTTTTCTGTTTCTCTCATGTCATTTATTACTACTTTCTATCAGAGAAATTCATATTTATCTCCTCTTCCCTCTCATGTGGAACTTAAAAACAATGGAAGGGGAGAACACATGCCAGGATCACCTCTCCATTTTTTGTATGGCCAGCATAGTGTCTTATACTTAGTAATATTAACATATACATTATATAGATCATAACATGTATAACATATAACACAATATATTATTATATATTATAATATATAGTAGATATAATATATAGTATATAATATATGTTTTTATATATAAAATATATTGTTTTTTATATAATATATACTGTATATGTATGAAATACATGTATTTTGCAGACATAGTTTTATCATAAAAATATCTAAGTGATTTTGTTGATTAGGCATGGGGAGAGAATAATAAGCAATAAGAAAATAAGAAAGATATATTAATTTAATACTATTGTATTGAATTTTTAAAGAGCAAAGAGATACTGGATTAAATGAGGTTCTTTATGGAAATGTGGTTGGGTTACATTTTCAACTAGTTTTTTATACATTTCCTCATCAGTATCTTGAGGGCTTCATTTTTCCCCTATGGCTTTAAGACAAAACCAGAAACAAAGGTTGCAAATATTCACCTATTAAGCAACCAAAGTAGGTGGCCCAAATGACAGAAGAATGCTAAGGAATAAAGAACAATAACATTTCCAAATCCTTAGATACTAGGTAAATAGATTAAATACAAACTAAGAGACAAGGAGGAGCAAGGGATCAAGAATAAACCATTTCAAAGTTGTGGGGGTAAAGAATCAGTGATAAATTGCTGCACTTTATGCCTTCTATTGAAGATTACATTAGTAATCATCATTAGATGTCATTTCATCAGTTTCTAGTTAGAGAGATGTTCATTTGTGTCCAAGACTCTTCCTAGAGCCCCACTCCCCGACACGATCTAATTAATCTAGGTAAAATCATCACTCATGAACCAAGATAAAGAGATTAGTGTATGTGTTAGGGAGATGGAAGGCATATGGATATTTTAGAGTGATAATAACATGAAGGGGAAAAAGTAAACACATGTGCTTGACCAAAATAGTAGTTAGTTTGAAACTTAGCATTAAAGTAGGACTGCAGGGAATACCATTCTCTGTTAAAGAGGTCCTTAGAGAAGATGAGTTTTAAATTAAGTCTTTATGAAGATAATAGAGAAGGTCTAGAAGGGAATTATAGCTTGGGAAGCAAACTAGAAGAAATGAGCAATTCATGAGGAAGAAGACTATTGATTGGTATTGTGAAATAGTGATGATAATGGATAATAAGAAATAAAACTGAAATAAAATTGAATATATATAAGTAAGATGATATGAAGCTTTGAAGATTCTATATGGATCCAAATAGTCATATTCCTATTTCCTAGTGTCTTGGGTATGGGAAATTTTACTGAGTTAATATTCAAAAAATCAAACTTAGATGTTGATGGGACATTCATGTAGTTAATCTGATGATAGTTAAAATGGATAGTTTAAAATTCAGATATGAAAAATTAATAACAGACCTAGCTGGTGTGGCTCAGTGGGTTGAGCACACACATGCAAATGGAAAGGTTGGTGGTTCAATTCATGGTCGGGGCACATGCTTATGTTGCAGGCCAGGTCCCCAGCTGGGGACATGGAAGAAGCAACTGATCAATGTTTATCTCTCTTTCTATCCCTTTCTTTCTCTCTCCTTTCCTCTCTCTCTAAAAAATAAATAAAATCTTTTAAAAAATCAAGAATGGATTGATATTATTTCATGATTGTTGGTCTAGGTTTATCATATCAAGTTGACTATGACAGAATGAGTCAAATCAATATCTTAAGCTCTGATTTCTCATTCAACCCTGTAAGTGCCCATCTCGTCGTTGGCAGCCGTCCGTCTCGAGAGACGATGGTGTAGCTTCTTAAGAGTCTATCTGCACCGCCGAGAATGGCTGTGCAGTCCGACTCGGGAGTGACACGGTATCTGTCTCCTCCCGTGTTGAATCGACATCTTGTGATGACGCTGGAGTGTCCTCTCCAGTGAAGCTGAAGCTACAGAGCCTGGGCAGGGTGATATGGAGGGTCTGCTGTTGCCCATGCAGCAGACCCCCCCTCTCTTCGCAGCTGAAGGGTCCAAGGGAAAGACGGAGTCAATACAGCTTGGCTTCAGGTGCGCCGCAGGAGTTGCCGGTGTTGACTACAACGTCAAACCGCCTTAGGGACTCCGGCTCCGGATTTTCTGTCGGGGTTTACTCCCTTAGCCTTTCCCCTGAAGAGGTATGCCGCAAGGCAGCGGAGGTTTTTTGGAGTCAGAGTTTTCCTTCTCTGAAGTGCCCATCTATACAAAGAAATACACAAAGAATAGTTTACATTTAGTACATGAAAGATTTTTGAAAAACTGCCTAAAATATTGTATTCTCCTAAAAAATATATAAAGTGTTTCTAGTTTTTTCCTAAGATGAAAATAAAAATCTGTAGTTTTACTAGAATACTATAACTTTTAATAAACAAAACATATGAAATGTTTTAATAACATACAAACTATTTCTCAAATTTTAAGCAGATATAAGGATAAAATTTACATGATTTGTTTTACATTTTCTTCCTCAGAACTTAGCTTGTCAATTGTGTCCTGAAAAAAGAGAATATCTTCTTTATATTGTATTTTTCCATTACCATTTAGGCCCCTTATACCCCCTCCCCCCACACTGTTGTCCATGAGTCCTTTTTCCTTTTTGCTCAATCCCTCCAACCCCTAACTGCCCCCCCTTAGCTCCAATCCTGCTCTCATTTCTTATAGGAATTTTATCTTACATAAACTATTAAAAATTGTTACAACTCAACATTTATAATTTCACATGTTTCTTCTTCTATAAAATAACTTATGTTAATTGCATTGGATTTTAAAATACAACAAAAAAGGCATTTGGTGACACTAATGAGTATGTTCTCTGAACATAATGGAATTGACTAGAAATCAATATCAGAAAATAGGAAAATCTCAGAACACATGGAAATGAAAGAATGCACTGCTAAGTAATTCAGGGGTCGAAGAGGAAGTTTAAGGGAAAGAGAAAATACATAAAACAAAACGAAAATAAAGCATTTCAAAGTAGATAGAATATAGTTGAAACAACATTATGAGGTAAATTTCTAATCCTCACATTAGAAAAGGGAAAGAGTCACAAATCAATAATTCCTGCTTTTATCCCAAGAATATAGAAAAAGAATAGCAATATGAACCTAAAGCAAGCAAAAGAAAGTACATAATAATAAGAGCAGATATCAGTGAAACTGAAAACAGAAAAACAACAAAGTCAATGAATGAGTTGATTTCTTAAAAAGATTGTTAACATTAACAACTCTTTACGAAGTCTGATAAGAAAAAGAGAGAGAAGACACAAATTACCATTATCAAGAATAAAACAAAAATGTAATGACGAGAGACCCCACAGACATCAAATGGATATGAGCTAATGGCACAATTTTATATACATAAACCCAACAAATTAGATGAAATGGGCCGCTTCTTTGAAAAACATAAACTATTATAACATATTCATAGAAAACAGATGACTTGAATAACTCTTATGTAAGAAATTGAATCCATAATAGCTGGTTTCACTGGAAAGTTTAAAAAATTAATGTCAATTCTACATAATCTTTTTCAAAATATAGAAGAGGAGGGAACACTTGCTAGTTCATTTTATAAATCTACCATTACCTCGATGCTAAAACTACACAGTCACAGCACACAGATACATACACGCACACACAAATAATGCTACAGGTCAATATTGCTACTAAAAAATATACTCAAAGATATTTAAATTATTGACAAACCAAGTTAAATGATGTATATAAAATTATATACCATGATAACAAGTTTATTTCAGAAATGCAAGATTATCTCAATATTTACAAATCAATCAATATAATCCACCTTAACAGACTAAGGAAGAAGAATCACATGATCATATCAAATGATGTACAGAAAATATTTGACAAGTTTTAACATCCATTTATGATATTTTTAAAAATCCTCAGAAAAATAGACAGAAAACTTTTTGCTTGATAAGGAGTGTTTGCAAAAATTGTTTGCACCTATTTGCATATGATGTGATCATGTGTATAGCAAAATCTCAAAGAATACACTCCCCACAAAGAAACCCAACTCTATGACTAATAATTGATTTTGAGAAGGTCACAAGATACAGGGTAATATACAAAACTCAATTGTAATTCTCTATACTATAAATAAACACCTCAACACTGAAACAAACATCATTACCTCTTGCAATCATTAAAAAATGAAAGGCTTAGATATAAATCTAACATAATATATAGAATCCTATGCTGAAAACTATGAAATACTGGTAAAAGAAATAAATTGAGAGATATCTATGTTGTTAGCTTGAGAGACTCAGCACAGTGAAGATGTCAATTCTTTCAACATTAACATATAGTTTAAGAAGATGTCCATAAAATTCTCAGGAGAACTGTTTGTAGACAGTGAAAATTTTTCTAAAATTTACATGGGGAAGCAAAGGAACCAGATGGATAAAACAATTTTGATAAGAAGAGCCCACACTGAGATGGCTCAGTTGGATAGGCGTCATTCCACAAAGCAAAGGTCACTGGTTCAATTCCTGGTCAGGCACATGCTTGGGTTGAGGGTTTGATCCCTGGTTAGGACACATACAAGACACAACCAATTGATGTTTCCCTCTTACATCAGTCTTCCTCTCCCTCTCTTTCTCCCTCCCTTCTCCTCTTTCTAAAAATAAATGAATAAAATCTTATAAATTTTTTTATAAGAATAATAAAGTGAGAGAAATCAGTCTACCTAATTTCAAGACTAATTATATAGCTATAGTAATCAAGAGCTGTGTAGTAATGGAGAACAATAGACACATAGGGTAATGGAACAATATGGAATCTAGAAATAGATCCACACAAATATGCCCAGACTGATTTTTGACAAATATACAAAAGCAATTCAATGGAGGAAATATAACCTTTTCAAAAAATGGTGCTGGAACAACTGGATATCTAGAGGTAAAAACAAAACAAAACTCAATCTAAACATCAAATTTCATATGCGGATTAACACAAAATGAATTCTAGTCCTAAATATAAAATATAAAGTGATGAATTTTTAATAATAAATGTAGAAAATATTTAGAAAAACTCAGAAAATCTTCAGTCTGGGGCCAGGTAAAATTTCTTATAGTTCACACTGAAAGCATGATCTACAAAGAAAGATCAATAGATTATGTAAAAATTAAAAACTTTTACTTGGAAAAAGAACTTGTTAAGGGGATGAAAATCAAGCTATGGTCTAAAAGAATATTTACAAACCACATATCTAACCAAGGATTAGTATCTAAAATACTTAACAAACTTTGCAAACTTAGCAATATTAAAAGAAAATGATTCAACTGGAAATATGAGGAGACATTTTACCAATTAGGATATACAGATAACAAAAAGCACATAAAAAGATTTTCAACATCATTAGCCATTAGGAAATCCAAATTAAAACCACAATGAGACACAACTAAATGCCTATCTAACTTGTCAAAACAAAACAAAACTAAACAGAACAAAACACCACCACATGCTGGTGAGGATGCAAAGAAACTGGATCAATCATCTTTTACAGGTGGAAATGTAAAGTGCAACGGCCACTCTGGAAGATAATTTCACAGTTTCTTTATTTTTAAGATTGTATTTATTTAATTTTAGAGAGAAAAGAAGCGGGGTGGGGGGAGAGGGAGAGAAACATTGATGTGTGAGAAATATTGATTGTTTGCCTCTCACATGCGCTCCATGTGAGGTGCATGTGAGGGGACTGAACGTACAACCCAGGCATGTGTCCTGACTGGGAATCTAAATGGCGATCTTTTGCTTTGTGGGACAGTGTCCAACCAACTGAGCCACACTGGCCAGGACAGTTTCTTATAAGATTAAACATATAACTTCCATATGACCCAGAAATTGCACTCTGGGGGATTTATTTAAGGGAAGTAAAAACTTACGTTTATACAAATGTGTATAAATGTTTATAGCAGCTTTACATAATAGTAAAAAATTGGACTCTACCTGGATGTCTTTAAATAGGTAATGGTAAACAAACTGTTGAGTATATTTATGCCTTGGAATACTACTCAGCAATAAAAAAGTACAAATTGTTGATACATGGAACAACTTGGATGAATCCCCAGATAACTGCACCTTATTGAAAAAAAAGCCAATGCTAAAAGGTTACATACTGTATGATTCTATTTATATAACATTCATGAAAAGAGAAGAGATTAGTGCTTGCTAGGGTTTAAATTAGGGACGAGTGTAGACAGAAGTTATGTGGCTATAAAAGGGCAGCCGGAGGGTCCCTATGTCAATGTTAATATCCTGTTGGGGATATTGTAGTCAAGTTTTGCAAGATGTTACCTTTGGTGGAAACTGGGTAACAGGTACAAGAATCTATCCTAAATTATTTCTTACAACTGCCTGTCAATCTACAATTTTCTCAAAATAAAAATTAAATTATTAAATGCAATAAAAAACAACGGCATGCAATTCATTATTATTTGGTGCACTAGGAGGATTAGACTAAAATTTATCTTATGTGTCAATTACAATATCGAGTTTCATTCCAAAAAATAGCTCAGGATCCACTGTAACAGTACTATTTTGAAGTTTATAAGCATGACATTCTTAGTTATTAAATAAACTTTACATCCATTAATTTTCTTGGCAACACCTTTAATCATTATTTTTTAATTATGACAAAACAGCAAAACCTAAAATTAAGTCACTAGGCACAGTGGTCTTCACAAAGAAACAAGGCTCTTTCTTGAGTTCTTCAAAGCTAAGTTATAGTCTTGGTGTGAGACTGAGTACTGAATGTTCCCCTACTGGGGACACACTGCTCCACAATTGATAGAATTTGCCATATTCTGAGATGAGAGTTGGAAAGGACGTCTTGTGCAAAGAAAATTCAGTCAGGTTCTAACAGTACATCATAGTTACAGTTTTTCCTACTAGCTTGGATGATCAGTGCTCAGAGGAAGCCTCTTTTAACATTTTAGTTGGCAGGTTCTCAGCAACTATACAGTAGTCCCTCTCTATATCGTGGTTCACTTATGTGGCCTCACTGTATTGCAGGATTTGGAAAAATATTATATTTAATTATTTATCGTGGATTTTTTACTATATTGCAGGATTTTGTGGTACTGTTTATGTATGTTGTTAAAGTTACGCAGGTTTAAGAGTGTAGAATATTTTTAAGAACATAAGTAGTGTTTATAAAAGTGTGGAAAAGGTTAATAAGGGACTGGGAACAGTTTATAAGTGTGTGGGAAGGGTTTATAAAGCCTTAAAATATAAATAAATACTAAAATAAATGTTAGGTTCCTACTTCGTGGATTTTCACCTATCGCAGGGGGGGTCTAGAATATAATACCCACGATAAGTGAGGGAATACTGTACACTTCTCTTCAACAGGGCTTCTAATTCCCACAGGCAAAGCCCCTCAGAAATGGCATTCTTTGTAAGGCCCTTGGAAAGACAGGGGAGGGGAAGGAGAGCAGATTGGCTGTGCTCCTCCCCAGAATGGCGAGCAACCTGTTAGTTTGCAAAGAAAGCCTTCTGGGGAGCCAGCTGTCTCTAGCTTTGTCAATACAGCAGCATCTGGTGAGCACACAGCACATTTCAGCACCCATTTCCAACATAACCCCTCTCTCAGTAGGTGAAAGATTTTCTTCTGCTCTGGGTTCCCTGACAGGAATCCTAAAGGCTCTTAGGAAAAGTTGAAGTGTCTTGCATATTGAGAACTACTATTTGGAGATTCCTAAGACCTATTCTCACCAATTCTTCAGGCTTAAAATATGCACCTGAAGTCTCACATATGCAAATGAACTTAGATCTAAATTGATTTTCTAAATACGGCCTGGAAACTTAATAGCCCAATTGCAAGGTTGTCCTTTTGAGATCTCCAGTGACCAGAACCTGATTGTTGTCAATGGCAATTAGGTTCTTAAATAGGATCACAAGGAAAGCATTCCAAGGACCCACACATGGGATATTATTGATGATGTACAGTTAAGGGGGTTCCCCTCCTTACTTCCCTATGTCCCATCTCCATCCGTCTCATCATGGAAAATGTCCAATCTTGTCCTCAGCAAGGCCAAAGCAAAAGTCAGTGTCCAGAATTTATGCTCCATATTAAAGAAAAGTCCAGTCCAGCATCTGGCTGGCTTAGCATGTGTTTCCAGCTGTAGTCCATTGCTTTGCTTCAGTATTTAGACTTCCACCTGGAGGTCATGCACTATGCAGCTGCCATGGCCATGGAAAGAACTGGTGTGCGCACCATGTGCATGCTTGTCACAAGCAAGACAGAGGACTTCTTTGTTCCCCTGGGGTTATAACCAGTAACTTGGGTTTGGGAGGGATCAAATGCTTTCTCAAAGTGACCAATCAACTTCCCAAGATTCCTCCAGCTTTGGATTTGTAGTTAGACTTGTAGGCCTCTATGGTCCAGCACCTCCCTCTGTGCCCCACAACAGTCTTGTACCAGAGGGGGGAAGGGAGGAGTGTTAATTCCCTTGGAGCAATGCTGTAGTCCCCTGGGGTGTGAAGCTATAAGTTCCTGGCTAGCAAGCAGGCTTCTGCTTCCCCGTATATTAAGTTTAATGTCTAGTTCCCTTCATTTTATTTCCTTTATCAATGTCTAGCTAAACACTAATGGCAACATAATAATTTAGCATACTGATTTATACTACTTTTGATTTAAAAAATATATAAATTGGTTAAAAATGTTGGGTGATTTGTTCTTGTATTTTTTAATTTAAAATGCTTTCTCAGTTATTGGAGTTTTGTTTTCCAGGAAATATTTGAAATACCTTGATTTGTCACTTTAATTTCCAACCTCAAAATATACCTTTCTCTTCTGTATTTTGATGGTCTACAAAAGTTCAAAAATGGAGAGCCTCTAACCAACTAGATTTTGTTAGTTTCCACATATTACAAGTACGGGAAGAATTAGAACTAATTTACCTTTAAAAGGGTTTGTAAAGCATGGGGAGAAAAACAGGAAATCTAAAAATGAAAAACAATGCAAATCAAGTAGTATCACAAAACTATGCTGTATTTTTGGAAGTGTGGATTAAAGGGGGCCACATATTAAACCCGATAAACTTAGGAGAAGTCTGCATGGTGGCCTTACAAACTCAGAGACCAAAGTAACCACATAGGATGGTCGGAAATTAAAACTTTCTAACTGGAAACAGTTCGTGGAAGGTGATCATGTTCTAGGGTGGTATATTTCCCTAACAAAGGTCAATCTTCACCTTAACTGAACCAGTCTCTAGTCTTTTTGCATCTAATATAACATACCTTTGGAATGTCAAAGTAATTTCCTTTTTTCTGGACCCTCAAAGCACAACCACTGCACCAGACCAGAGACCACAAATCCCCTGTTGTTATTGTTATGTTATTTGTTGACTGTTAACTATCCTATACCAACAAATGTAAAAGAAGTATCTGTCAATCAATTTTATTTTTTATCCAGTCTCAGAGATTTTCCCACCTTGCTTTCTCCTGCCTACATAATCTGCCACCAATGGATTTCATATAATTCCTTTATGTCTATTCTTTTGATTGCAATGTATAAAATAAAGTGCAGAACTGCCAATTTTTTTTTCAGATTTAATGTGTTTTATTGATTAAAATATTACATTTGTGCCAATTTCCCTTCCCTCTGCTCCCCTCCACCCGGTGGCCCCCCTCCCTCCAGTTGTCCCCCCCTTTTAGATTATGTCCATTAGTTGTGCATACAGTTCCTCCCAACCTCTCTCCGTCTATTCCATTCCCTCCTACCATGATCCCCAATTCCTATATCATCTCCCTCCCTCTCCCCACTCCCCCTCCCTGTTGACCTCCCCCCAATATGCTTCCCGTACCCACAGTTCCTTTTCCACTCTCGTTGCCTGTTTAGTTTGCCTTTGTTTCATCTCCCTAGCTTCTGTTTTTTAAACCAGTCCCTTTAACATCTCATATAACAGTGGTTTGGATCTAATGAACTCTTTCAGTTTTATTTTGTCCTGGAAACACTTTCTCTGTCCTTCTATTCTGAATGACAATTTCGCTGGATAGAGTATTCGTGGTTGTAGGTTTTGGATTTTCATTACTTTGAATATTTCTTGCCAGTCCCTTCTTGCCTGTAGGGTCTCCCTTGAGAAGTCAGCTGATAGTCTAATTGGGACCCCTTTGTACATAATTCTTTTCTTCTCTCTTGCTGCTTTTAAGATTCTCTCTTTATCTTTAATTTTTGACATTTTGATTATAATGTGTCTTGGAGTGGTTCTCCCTGGGTCCAGTCTCTTGGGAACTCTCCTTGCTTCCTGGACCTGCAAGTCTATTCCCTTCCCCAAGTCTGGGAAGTTCTCCTTTATTATATTTTCACTCAATTTTTCAAGTTCTAGTTCATCTTCCTCACTCTCTGGCAAACCAATGATTCTTATGTTGGGCCTTTTATAGCTGTCCCAGAGGTTTCTGATCCTCTCATTGTTGCTTCCCATTTCCTCTCTCTGCATTGGTTGACTGCTTGTTCCTTCTCCATATTCCAGTTTGTTGAAATGAACTCTGGATTTTTTTTCCTCACCATCTGTCTCGTATGTGGTTTTGTTCCTTTCGTTATGAATGTTTTTCACTTCTTTCTTATCTTTTTCCTGCTCTTTTGTGAATTCTGTAAGCCACCTGATAACAATGGCCCAGAACTGAGCCTCTGACAGGTTTCTTATCTGTTCATCTGTCAGGTTCTCTATCTGTTGCCTGGTGAGCTGTGCCACCGGGATTTCTATAGTTGTCTGCCTCATTTTGACAGATGCGTTTTGTTTTCTTGGGCCGGCTGTAGGGGGCAGTGCCTGTGTACGCGTCACAATTCAGCGACCGGCGCCTGTCTGCGACCTATTTCGCAGCCCTGTGGTGCTTTCTTTGGGGGCAGGGGTCCAAGATGGATTCACACAGTTATTCAGCTAGGAGACCGGGATCCGTCCTCCCGCCCCCCTGGGCCTCACTGTTCAAGGCGATGCGGTGGCTGCTTTCCCCAGTGCTGGGGTCGCGCACTGCCAGGGGCTTGACTGCAGCCGGGATTTTTCGCCGCCCCGCCGCTGTCCCAGGTGCGACCGCAAACAGCGCTGCCCTCTTTAACTCTTACCTGCCCAAATGGCACCGCTGGTTTATAACTTCATATGTTGGGCTTCCGTGTAGTTTTATTTTCTGGAATTTCTGGTTATCTTTTGTTTTGAAGTAGTTGTATTCCTCTCTAGTTGTAGAGGGAGACCTAGCGTGTCCGTCTAAGCCTCCATCTTGGCCGGAAGTCCAGAACTGCCAATTTTTTGCAGAGCATTTTCTCAATCCATTGAGATTTTGCTTCCCGGCAATTGTCAGTTTGTTACCGCTGATAGGGGGTTTGATCATGTGTCACCTTGGCGTAAGATCCAACAATTAGTGTTGAGAAAAACAGGTCTTTATTTACAATATTACAACCTTTGGTGGGGGGGCATGAGCACTCCTGCTCAAAGTCCTGTTCTCCCATGAGACCCAGTACTACCCTTGCTCCCCAAAAGGCTATAAGCCAAAACCAAGCCCAATAGTTCCCCATTCCTTATCATCAGCTCTCTCCTTCATGATCTGGGTTACAATGTCATCAGCCTCCATATAACAGTCCAGGAAAGCATGTGCGGTGTTACACTTGATCGTGGTGAAGTCCCGGAAAGGAACAAGTCCTAAGAGAGTCCTCTCCCCATGTCCTGAGTTCCAAGAGTCCAATGAGAGAGTCCAG
The DNA here is from genome assembly GCF_987537825.1 of Furipterus horrens. Taxonomy (NCBI): domain Eukaryota; kingdom Metazoa; phylum Chordata; class Mammalia; order Chiroptera; family Furipteridae; genus Furipterus; species Furipterus horrens. The sequence goes on from NW_028327177.1 coordinate 48,666,903, forward strand.
GTCTGCAAGGCAAAGTCCTTGGTGGCTTCCGAGTCAGCTTAAGCAGGCATAATCAAAGCAGCAGCATGCTTGCTTTCTTACTAGCCTAGGCCACATGGCCCTCTCATGTAGCGAACCAGCTCTCCTACAAAGCTGCCTAGCTGCTACATCATGGCTGTCTTCCTACACACCAGACTTTGTGGCGGGCTGGTGCAGTGTCTCTGCAGTCTTTTCAAACTGCGTGGCCTAGTGCACCAAATGGCTGCTGCCTTTCATTCTGCCTGGCTCCTTTACTTCTTTCAGACCACATGGCCCTTTCTACCTCCTTTCAAACTGCATGGCTCTCTTCCTAATGGCCGCTGCCCAATTTTTAAAACCCTGACCTTGGTCTGTGATGCAGTCAGTGTGGTGACCAGTTCTGGCCACTTGCAGAATCTCGTGCAGGCCCTGTAAGCTTTTTCGTCATCATTCTATGATTAAAGCCCCTCCCATCTCCTTGGCGCAATGCAGTGGCCACAGCCATGTGCATAACTAAGAAACTAGCTACCTGCCATAGATATGTAAAGGCATCCCTCTGGAAAAATGGCTGTGCTCCACTGAGTCCCATCCCCCAACTTCTGAGGCTTCTGTCTACTCTCTTACAAGTTTGACTCAAATAAAATCATAAAAATTCTTATAGGTTTGGACATTTCTTACATTGACAGAAGTAAATAATCTCCTAGACTAAAGAACTTTCTTGACTAAAACATAGGGTAAGGATGGCATTTGTGGAGGGCATTAATTTGGTCCTAAGCAAACATCTATGTCAGGTCATTTCATATATCTTTTTGGGGGGACTTAGACCCTTTAATATTAGACTATAAATACTTTTAAATTCTGGTATTCTGAAGAAAGACTGTCTTGTTTGATGAATGGTGGATATTGACAAGAAGAAAATTCTGAGATGTTTTGAATTAAATTACAGCAGGTGGATAAAGATAAAGACAGATCTCTTAGTCTTTTAGTGGATGTGGGCCAGAAAACAAGAGACTGTTCACATTCCTTCTATGTCTGTTGGCACTTCAGATTAATTTCCAGATGGTTGTTTCTGCAGATTATTTTACCAAGGTACCCTCAACTCCAGGAGCCTCTGCCTCTTCAAATGTGGGCTTTCCATATTGCTGCCCACAGCCAATCCAGCGTGAACATTTCTTTATTCAAATTCTGTGCTTATTCTAGAACTGGCCCCAATTCACCTTCCCCCACCCCTTTGCCTATAGCTAATGTAAATTCTATCAGGCGGCTTGGTTTATATCTTTCTTCCCCATTCCCCCTACTTGAAGTATAAAAATGATTGCAAACTCTGAGACAATGGACATCTTGTCTTTCCTACCAAGCCATGCTGCTGGTGGTTTAGACCCCATGTCCCTGAATTGGTCTCCTCCTCCTCCTTCTAGCAATGGCCTAATAAATTCTTTCTTTTAAGAAGACTTTCTGCCACAGAAGTTAAAATGTTTTGTTTAACACTACTAATCACATCTAAGGAAGTTCCCTGAAGAAATAAATTCAAATGCTCTGTGATCCCAGGAAAAGAGGACAGGGGCACAGCCACCCAGATGTCATCGGCTTTCAGCTGAAGGCACATTGCCAGAAAGGCTTGCAGATCTATTTCCTGGACAACACTGGCTGCTGGCCTTATGCTTAGGGACCCATGCCAGCTCTGCTGTTAGAGGACTCTCCCTCTCCAAGGATGCTCACTCCTGCCTCCCTGTGGGCTCCCACCCAAAACACAAGCCTCACAATCCCATATCCCTATAAAGCCAGAACATATGGCCTCATAACCCCTGCTTCCAAAGCAAAAGGCTGTTACTTGGCATAATGCCTTTGAAAGACATCTGTTCTGAGCATTCACAATAGGAGCATGGGAGAATAAATGCAGCCTAATGTCCAGTGGTAGTTCTGGAGACGAAACACTTCCTCTGAGTTGTCTTCTCTCTCTTCCCATTTTTATACCTATGTCTTCCTTCACAGCCCAGTTCCAGCCTTCCTATCTTCTCATTTTCCCAATCTCATTGTGGTGTGATCCCCTTCCCCTTTTCTGTGATTTTATTTTCAGAAACAGAATCACTCATTTCACAATTGTCATTTTGAAATAGGAGACCCTGGGAAAAATCTTTTTTATTTTCCACTGAAGTTCTTTTACAAAATCTATGACAATTTCTTTTTTTACTTATGAGAAATAAATGTGACTATTATTCCTAAGGAATGTACTGCAGGGCTCTGTGCAGCCTCCTCAGAAGATAGATTTATACATGCAATGGGTGAAGAATCAATAATGTCTGCAGAATTTCTGTGAGCCTCCTCATGTTTTTATTAGAAAATAAATACTTGCTTGTTTCTCAGTGTCTTGAATGAGGTAATTTCAATTGTCTTGAATAGCATAAATAAGAGAGGTATATTAGGTTAACATCAAGGACAGCTGTTGCAGGGGTGATAAAAGGTTTAGAGCAATTTCCCCTATGTGCCTATAAACCTTGGCTATAGCTAGGCAAAGCTACCTGCATGCTCCCCAAGACCAAGTGACCTATGTGAGCTTGGAGATCTGAACCACCTGTGATGAAGAGGTGGAAGCAGTGAATATAATGTGAAAATACAGAATAAAAGGACAGAAGAATTGTTGAGTTGTTTCACTCCAATTAAAAGGAATCAGCAAGACTAGCTCTAAATAAGTTATTTATATATTGTTTACTTCTCTCTCTCTCTCTTTCTCTCTCTCTCTCTCTCTCTCTCTCTCTCTCTCTCTCTCTCTTTCACACACACACACACACACACACACACACACATCTCCAACTAGGCTAATTCAATTCTTCATTCACTTACTCAAAACTGTGTGCACTACATTTTAAAATCTTATTTTTATTGTTTACACTATTATAGATGTCTCCGTTTCCCCACACCTTTGTCCACCTCCACCCAGCCCTTGCCCCCTTCCTCCTCAAGTCATCACCACACTGTTGTCTGTTACTACATTTTTAAAAATAATTTTTTTCCTTTCGAGTTTTAACATTAGGGATTTCCCACTTCCCATTCTAGATCTCAAGAGTATCTTTTCTCTCTTTTCTCTACTCACATGAATTCCTTTTTGGAAGGATAAATGGTGTTAATGTTCCTGAACAGCCAATAATTTTGTAGAATAAGATAATCAGTTTTACTTTATGGCTACATGTGGCTATTTGATGTACTACTTAATTATGGCAATCCAACTCAGCTGAAAGAACCAGAGCAGGGGGAAAAAGTGGGAGATATGTTCAAAGATGGAGCCAGGAACCATGGCCTTTCCAACTACTGTAAACACTTCTACTCTAAGGGAGATGTGTTGTGATCTGACTTGTGTTTTAACAGGATCAATCACACTACTTTGAAAATAGTCAAAAGGTTGGGGGGTGGAAAAATAAGAAACTGTAGTGACTTAGATATGAGTAGCACTTGAATTAGTAGCAGAGGGTTGGATTCTGGATTTATTATGAAGGTGCAGTCAGTTGGACTCCCTGACGGATTGATTCTGGATTGAAAGTGAAACAGAAGAGTTAAGGCTGATGCAATAGTTCAAAAATATGTCCACAAAGTCTTTGGCAATCTCAAGTCAGAATATAGAAACTAATTCCTTTCCCCTAAGTGGGGGTTGGACTTAGTGCCTTGCTTCAAATGAAGAAAAAGGGGTGGAAATGATGATGTATGACTCACAAGACTAGGGTATAAAGGCACTGTGGTTTCCTCCTTCCGCTCACTTTCTCTAAAGCACTGATTTCTAGAGGAAGCCATCTTCCATGTTATGTGGACACTCAGGCAGCCTGAAGGAGAGCCTATATAGTGAGGAATTAAAGCCTCCTGCCAAAAGCCAGTGAGGAAATGAGGCTTCTTGTCAACAGCTGTATGAGTTGAGCCATCTTGCATGTGGATCCTCTAGCCCCAGTGAAACCTTCAGAAGATGCAGCCCTGCCTGACATGATGTCAGCAACCAACGGGAAGCCCAAGCCACTCAGCTAAAGTGCTCCTGAATTTCTGACCCACAGAATTGCAAAAACTAAATATTTGTTGTTTAAAAACAAACTAATGAATCATTAAAATTTAATAAAATAACATTTTCAAATATTAACGAGGGTTCAAATGATAGGATATAGTAGTAAATTCATTGCTATAATTCCTATATTTTTTCACGTGACAAATGAGAAAATATTACCTATAAGGAAACTCAAATGTTCATGTTGCTAAGCAGCCAATAATTTTGCAGAAGGCAAGCAACTTCAATGAATAAGTATGTACACCTATTTGACATGCTACTTATTTTGACCAGCTAACCCAGCTGAGATAAGGGCATGATTATGTAGGGCATACCAATATCATCATAAACCTAGTAATTTTCTTCTAAAATTAAGAAAAACATTTAAAAAATATTTTAGGGAATTCATTGCCCAACTCCTACAGAGAAAAAAACTAAAACCCAGGAGAAGTTCTGTCATTTTTTCAGGGGAAAAGCAGGATTTTATTTTTCTGTTGGTACTAACTTGAAACCTAAGCCATTATGAATCACGAGTCTTTTCTCCTCAATACAAAGAAGAAGATGGTAGAACACACAGTTCACTATCTAGTTCATTTTAAGAAAATCATTAGTTCAAATATAGAATAAAATCTTCTCAGACCAATCTAGAACTGTTAATTAGTAGAGTTTGCTGTGATGGTCAATAAGAAGTGGATAAATTTTTAGTCTTCAAACTTATATGTATTATAATATTTTAATGTACAGAATAGTAATTATTTAGTTGTTTTCCCAAAATTTTACTAATTTTAATAACGTCATCAATACCTCATATTATCATTAAATGGCCTTGGAATAATATTTATTTTCATATCTGAAACAAATTTTTTTCCAAGAAATCCCAAATATCTTACTAGTTCAAACTGATGGTAATTCTGTTAAGAATGATTATGAATGGTCATGCCACCAAAAAGAGCTCATATATGTATACATTAAAAGTACTTATACATATATATATTAAACTATAAATAATCAAGAAAAGTGTAAGTTTACACTGTGCTTCTTATTTATATGGTCTCATTTTCAATGTCATGAAAGAAATTAATGGGGATAAAGAGTGCATATGATTAGAGGGTTCCAGAAAGAAAACTTTCTACTCATGTAAAAATGTTTATTCATTTTATTAAATAACGAATGGTTAACAAGGAGAGTAAGGAAGTAACCAAAAGTTACCTAAAGACAAATGAAAATGAACATACAACTATTTCAAACCCATGAGATACAGCAAAAGCAGTCCTAAGAGGGAAGTTCATAGCATTACAGCACTACCTCAAGAAGAAGAAAAATCTCAAGTAAACAATCTAACCCTATGTCTAAAAGAACCAGACAAAGACTAATAAATATAGCCTGGAATAAGTAACAGGAAGGAAATACTGAAGATTAAAGTGAAAATAAATGACATAGAGACAACAATAACAACAACAACAACAAAAAAAATCAATGAAACTAAGAGCTGGCTCTTTGAAAAGATGAACAAGATTGATGAACATTTAACCAGACTCATCAAGAAAAAAGGGAAGGGATCTGCCTAAATAAAATCAGAAATGAAAGAAAAGAAGTAAAAATTGACACTTCAGAAATACAAAGAACTGTTATAAAATATTACAAACAACTTACTATGTACCAACAAATTGGACAACCTCAGTGAAATGAATAACTTCCTAGAAACATACAATCTTCAAATACTGAATCAAGAAGAATCATGAAATTTGAATAGACCAATTACAACCAATGAAATCAAAGCAATAATAAAAAAACTCCCAGCAGACAAAAGTCCTGGACTTGATGGCTTCATAGACAAATTTCACCAAACATTCAAAGAACCAAAACCTATCTTTCTCAAATTATTCCAAAAATTTTAAGAGGAGAGAAAACTTCCAAGATCTTTTTATGAGGCCAGCATTATCCTAATTCCAAAACCAGTTAAAGACACCACAAAGAATGAAAATTATTGGCTCATATCCCTGATAAACATAGATGCTAAAACCTTCAATGAAACATTAGTAAATTGGATCCAGCAATACATTAAAAAGATCGCACACCATAATCAAGTAGGATTTATTCTGGACATGCAAGTTTGGTACAATATTAGCAAATCAATAAGTGCAATATATCACATAAACAAAATGAAGGATAAAAATCACATAATCTTATCAATGGAGGAAGAAAAAGCATTAGATAAAATCCAGCATCCATTTATGATAAAATCACTCAGCAAAGTGGGAATACAGGGATCATAACTCAATATAATAAAGGCCATATACAACAAACTCACAGCCAACATCATACTCAACGGGCAAAAACTAAGTGTATCCTTAAGAGCAGGAACAAGAAAGGGATGTCCACTCTCATCACTCTTATGCAACATAGTATTGGAAGTCCTAGCCACAGCTATAAGACAAGCAGAAGAAATATAAGTCATATACATTGGAAAGAAGGAAGTAAAACTGTCAATATTTGCAGATGACATGATATTGCATATAGAAAACTCTAAACGCTCAACCCAAAAACTACTAGAGCTAATAAGTTAATCTGGAAAAGTGGCAGGATACAAAATTAATATTCATAAATCAGTGGCATTTTTAAACATCAATAATTAACTATCAGAAAATAAAGTTAAGAAAACAATCCATTTATTATTTCAACCAATAAAAGGCACCTAGGAATAAATTTAACCAAAAATGTAAAAGACATATATTTGGAAAACTATTATACTGAAGAAAGAAATTCAGGAAGATACAAATAAATGAAAGCATACACTGTGTTCATGGATAGGAATAATCAACATCATTAAAATGTCCATACTACCCAAATCAATCTACAGATTCAACACTTTTATTAAAATAACAATGGTGTAACCCACAGATTTAGAACAAATATTCCAAAAAATTTATATGGAACCAAAAAAGAACTTGACTAGCCTCAGCAATCTTTTTTTTTTTTTTAAATACAATGACTTTAATTTTTTTATTCTTCTATTACAGTTCCAATTTTCCCCCATTGCTTTCACTTGCCCCGCCCAGCCCCACCCAGCTCCCACAATCAATCTCCACCCTGTTGTCCATGCCCATGGGTCATTTATAATAGTTCCTGGACTAAACACTTCCCCTTCATCCTTCTTTTTCCCCTTTATAACCCTCCTCCATTCTGGTCGCTGTCAGTCTGTTCCTTGTTTCCATGCTTCTGGTTCTATTTTGCTCCTTTGTTTGTTTGTTCATTAGGTTCCTCTTATAGGTGAGATCATATGTATTTGTCTTTCACTGAGTGGCTCATCTCCCTTAGCATAATACTCTGCAGTTCCATCTGTGCTGTCTTGAAAGGTAGGTGTTCCTTCTTTCTTTCTGCAGCATAGTATTCCATTATGTAAATGCATCATAGTTTCTTTTCTTTTTCTTTTTTTTTAAATTTTTGGTCTTTCTTTTTTTTTTTTTAATTTTTATTTTTTGGTCTTTCAATTACAGTTGTCCCCTTTGCTCCCAATTTCTCTCTCCCACCCAACCCACCCCCTCTCCCACAATCATATCCCTCCCCGCTGTCCATGTCCATGAGTCATTTATATATGTTCTTTGACTAAACCCTTCCCTTAGCCTCAGCAATCTTGATAAAGAAAACAAAGTGGGAAGAATCACACTACCTGATATCAAACTACCTACAAAGCCATAGTAATGAAAACAGCATGATACTGGCACAAAGGCAGGCATATATATCAATGGAACAGAATAGAGAGCACAGAAATAAACTCATGCCTTTATGGTTAATTAATATTTGACAAAGAGGGCAAGAGTATACAATGGGATAAAGATAGTCTCTTCAATAAATGATGTTGGGAAAATTACAGAGATACATGCAAAAAAAGTGAAACTAGACCACCAACTTACACCACACACAAGAATAAACTCAAAATAGATTGAGACTTAAATGTAAGTATGAAACCATAAAAATCCTAGAAGAAAACATAGGCAGTAAAATTTCAGACATTTTTTATAGGAATATTTTTGCCAATATATCTCTTTGGACAAAGAAAACAAAGGGAAAAATAAACAAATGGGACTACATTAAACTAAAGAGCTTTTGCACAGCAAAAGAAATCATCAACAAAATAAAAAGGGAACTCACTGAATGGGAGAATGTATTTGCCAATGATACTTCTAATAGAGGGTTCATTACTAAAATATATAAAGAACTTACACAACTCACCAGGAAGACAACAATCCAATTAAAAATTGGGACAACTGTAATAGAATAAACAAGAATAATAATTTAAAAAATGGGCAAGGAACCTGAATAGACACTATTCTGAAGAGGACATATAGATAGCCAATAGATCTATGAAAAAATGCTCAACATCACTAATCATCAGATAAATGCAAATTAAAACCACAATGAAAATCACCTCACACCTGTCAAAATGGCTATTATCAATTGATCAACAAACAAATGTTGGCAGGGTGTAAAGGAAAGGGAATGCATGTGTACTTTTGGTGCAAATGCAGTTGGTACAGTCATTGTGGAAAATAGTTTGGAGGTTCCTCAAAAAATTAAAAATAGAACTGCCTTTGATCCAGGACTTCCACTATTGGGATATATCTGAAGAAACCCAAAACACTAATTCAAAAGAACACATGTACTCTTATGTTTATTGTAGCATTATTTACAATAGCCAAGATAAGAAAGCAACCCAGATGCCCATCATGCCCATCAGTAAGTGAGTGGATAAAAAAGCTGTGGTAAATTTACAAAATGGAATATTACATGGCTGTAAGAAAGAAGGAAATCTTACCTTTGCAACAGCATGGATGGACCTCAGGATTACTATGAAATAAGCCAGTTGGAGAAAGATAAATACCACGTGATCTCACTCATATCTGGAATCTAGTGAACAAAATGAACTGACACACAAAATAGAAAAAGAGGCATGGACACATGAAACAGACTGACAGCTCTCAGAGGGGTGGGTGTAGGGAACTGGGAAAAAGAAGGTGAAGAGATTGGGCAAAAAAGCACATATATATGTGAAATTATCTTCTAGAAGGTGGGCTCCTTGTAGTACAGGCTCCCTCCTCTAGGTAAGTGTCTTAGGAACTTATCTGTATCAGTTACCAATTAACATTGTTGTGAAGATTGCGTTTGGCTTCAGTAAATTCTTTTTTGAAGACTCTTTCAATGCATTTGCCCATTTCACAATGGGTGATTTACTAGTGTACCCATCCACTCCGCACTGAGTGTTCAGCAGTTTTTGACCAAAAATGACATGACCCCCATGCCCCACCCTCCCTATTCACCCAATATCACCATGAAAAAAGTCCTCAAGGGAAACATTTTGCCAATGTGGAAGAGGTGAAATAAAAAAATGGCAGAATCACTAAAGGCATCAAAATTGATGAGTTCAAAAACTGTTTTGAGCAGTGGAAAAAATGTCTTGATGAGTGTTTTTCATCAAATGGAGAGTACTTTGAAGGTGACTGAAGTTTAAACATGTAAGAATAAATACACAATTTTTTTTTAATTTTAAAAATAATTTATTTATTTATTTGTTTGTTTGTTTTACTTTTAGAGAGAGGGGAGAGGAGAAAGAGAGGAAGAGAAACATCACTGTGTGGTTGCCTCTCACTCTAGCCCCCAACTGGGGACCTGACATGCAACCTAGTCATGTGCCCTGACTGGGAATCGAACCAGCGACACTTGGCTCACAGGTCGACGCTCAATCCACTGAGCCACAGCAGTCAGACCCTGAATACACAATTTTTGATAAATAAATTCCAGGATTTTTAGGTCTCCCATGTATAACACATAGACACAGACATTAGTATGATGACAGTCAGAGGGAAAGGGAGATATGTAGAGGGGAGGTGAAGGTGGACAAAAGGTTTGGATATAGTGACAGAAAAACACTTTGTTTGGGATAGCAGGTGCACAATGCAGTGTGTCAGTGAAGTTTAATTGAGTTGTACATCTGAAACTTGCATGTTTGTGAACCAATATCACCCCAATAAATTCAATAAAAATATGGTTATTTACAAGCTGATTAATGGCAGGAAGTTAACAACCAAACATTTGTGTGTGACAGGACACCCTGAGTTAATATAAGCTTACCTTGCTGGTTTGCTTATTTGCACATTTGCTAAATTTCAAAAATACTCTCAATTTATGTTTGATGTCTCTGTACACACCTAGAAAACTCTCCTTGTGCCAGAAGAGAAACAGTGACTGACAATTATAAAAACACTTTGGTTAATTCTTAGACTCAAAATACATCATTAGATCAAGGATATTGAAATACTTTTCTACACTTTCCTGACACAAACTTAATAAAGTAGCTTTATTTTTTATTTCAAACATGAGCGATCCTCTAATAAGGTAGCTTGTGTTTGAATGAAACACAGAAACACATTACAAAGCCTTAATTAATGATATGTTACCTTTAGAAACTTGATGCATCTCTTCAAAATCAGTTGGGAGGCTTTGTTAACTCTTTTTCACCTAATGTTATTATTACTATTATCTCACACTTGTGAGAAGACAGCCACATGGCTTTAATCTACAAAAAAGTACTGCTGCTTGCATCTATCCCACCCATACCTAGTAATTTCTCTGTCACCTCTGAAATGATAAATCTCTCAGGAAACAAAATCCGAAGCTATTGGCATCATGCTGGAGATAATGAGAGTCACTTTATGATGAAGACTTGCTCATACTGGGTGATGAGGTTGAAAGGAAGAACTAACCCCAACCCACCACCATGGCTTACTCTATTAGTATTTGAAGTGGTGGCTCAATAAAAGTATCTCAGGCAGTGGCAGCCTCAAACCAATGAATCATGACAGGTGGGTTGAAAGTATATGTGGTCAACTAAACTTTATAATTTGCTACCTTTCTTCTGCTATATCAAAATATATAACAGGTCCACCTCAGCAGCTGAGCCACTTAAAGAGTAAGCAGAAGGGCACATCATAATTGAAACAATTTGAGTGAGTTCTACCAAGCTGAAAGTAGAGCCACTGAAAATATCCTCACTTCAGCATCATTTGCAGCTGTAGAAACATACAATAGCAGAGATCAATGAAGTGGAATTAATACCTTAGAACATTACAGAGTCAGTACCTTAGAATGTAGGCAAGGAAAAGGAATGTGTTCCAGGCCTTGAATTTACAAACACATTGGTGTTTAAAATGTTTCAAACTTCAGGGAGGTACTTCTCTATATGGCTTGCTTGTACTATCCAAACAAAAGGAGTCCACAGCTGAATGCCTTCAAATTTTGTTATTTTTCTGTTGGAGTTGATGTTCTTTGGTGTATGATAATGATTTTCAACCAGTGTACAGCATGAATTTTTAAAACATGCAATACCTGACTGTTTAGTCAGGGGCACTAACCTCTTTTCCCTTAGACTGTCAAATAAAAAAATGACAACAGACAACACAAGAATAGCCATTCTGTGTGAATAAACCAAAATTATACCTATTTCTTTGTCAGATCAGAAAAAAATGTATTTTTTTGTGTGCTGTAGAATTTTAGTAATTAGGTTATGTATGCCATGAGATAAAATGGTTGAAAGTTTCTGGTGTATAGTGAGGATGGAAGCAGGAGAATCACTTATGTAAGAGAAATAAAAACTGAATTAATGTTTGAGTCCTTTATCTTGGAAGGCATGGACACAATAAATTCTTGAATTAATAAAGAATTATTTCCCAATAACTACTGAAAGTCCATTTCTTTCTTATTTCTCTTCGTGTTCCAAGTTATGGCTCCTGAGATACTCATGGAATAGCATAGTATCTCAAGAGTTGCCCATCAAAGCAGAAGAACATTTGGAAATATTAAACAGGTTGTTATAAAATTAAATTTGCATACCTGTAGGTGTAGCTGTAACATGAGAGAAGTGTCAGGACAATTCTTTACTTAACTATATCAATCCAGCTATTGTTTCCAGAAGTGGAAAAAATCACATTTTGTGATAATAATTTATATAATGAAATTAAAATATTTTGTAACATGTTATAAAACAATGGCAATTTATCACACACAACACACAATTTTTTAATACAAGCATGATTTCTAAATCAAAGTATTACTTTAAAAATTTCATTGACAATCCCAGTTGGCACTTCCTTACCAGAATAAAGTTTCTGCAAACTGAAATAATGTAAAAATTAAAAACTATAATACCCCCCAAGTATTGCTAATTGAACAATACTATCTTTAAAACAAAAATTGCATGATGATATGATAATATATTTAGAATGTATGACAATAGGAACATGTTTAGTGATATAGCTAACATAAAGTCAAGAAAAATAATAACCTGGAATAAATATATAATAATTTTTGTGTTATATATGCTGTATTTTATTATTTACCAAATGCTGATGATCAATAGTCTAATACTTTGTCTTACACATTAATAATTAAGCTCAAGCCCTGACCAGGGAGCTCAGTTGGCTAGAGTGTTGTCCTGATATGCCAAGGTTGCATGTTTGATACCTGGTCAGGGCACATACAAGAATCAACCAATGAATGCATAAATCAGTGGAAAAACAAATTGACCTCTCTCTCTCTCTCTCAAATCAATAAATAAAACTTAAAAACTAATTTAAGCTCAATCATCATTGTTATTTTGATGACTTTCAGTCGCATATAGGCAATATAAATAACATTTACAAGTTTTGATTTTGACATTTTGAAGGTATATTTAACAAGGTAGGAGGATGACACAATAGGACATATTTAATTTCAAAGTTGTTAAGACTGATTTATGACTTTTAAATATTTAGACATGCTATGTTGGCCTCTATCTATGCTCTTGATGTATGCCTGAAAATATCTTAGGAGATATGTGCATGTAAGTATGTATATACACTAACAAACTAGTTATCAAATAATATATTGTTGAATATATTGTTCTATTCCTTAAGTAGCACCTTAACATCATGGAAGTATAAATGACGTATAGTAAACAAATGATAATATATGACAGATGCACATAATTAAAAAGCAATCATTTGGAGGATCTTATGGTCATAGCTCATATTGACCTCCATGGGAGCTAAGTAAGTGTGCCCAAGGGCAGGTTCTGCCTATAAATCCTGGGAGGCAGTGATTTATCAAGCATTGCTTAATAATCCATCTTGGCTTATAATGGTTTCTCCAAATGCTGTCAGCCTCAGCTATACACAGAGGCAGCCAACGAAATCTAGTATTTCAATATAAATTCTCCATAAATAGTTACAAAAGCCAAATACTCGATGCTAATATGATAATTTGCATAGCTTTGTCTAAAATATAATTTATTTTCCTATTTTCTGACTGGAGTTATTTTATTCTTTCTCTTTCCAGTTCAGATACTGGATGTTGATGTATCTCTGCAATTTGCAAAATAAATAAAATTGCCCTGTTAAAAATTATTGCAAAATAGAATAACAGTTAATGATTTGTTTCTGTATTGACATTTTAAAATCAGCAACTGATGTTTCCAATATTTACTGAGGTAGTGTAGATAAAATTTATCTCTAATCACTTATTTAGAAAATAGTTTTAAAAATGGTTGACTATTTTACATTAGAACTCTCAGAAATTGTGAGGCTCTAAGGAATGGATAGGCAATAGCAACTTCTTCAGATTTTTATCTTTGCATTGCTGCCTACAAATTAATGTAAAGAGCTACAGTATAGTTTCTTAGTGATAAAGCTGTTTTCTGCAAAAGGTAGATGATGAGGAATGGTTATTGATTTCTGTATGAAGTTAGTCACTGGTCATCACTACTGTTACATTTACCATCTATGTTATGCATGCCTGAGCAAAGGGAATTCGAAAGGCAAGCAACCTTTTTATGCATTTGTCAGATCAGTGATGTAATTTTTTCCCAAATCTGCTGTTTTGGAGAAAGTAAAGTATGTTGCTGACAAGCTTGATTTCTCCAGGTAGTCACATTCAGCTTTCCACTATTCATCACCAAACCAATGTATTCCAAGAAACTAAGCTTTGAGGGTATCCTGTTCAATTCAATCTATAATAATCAGAAAAATATTGGCATTTTATTTTATTTTTAATTTTTTTATTTTGGTTTTTCAATTACAGTTGTCCCCTTTTCCCCCAATTTCTCTCCCCCACCCAACCTACCCCCTCTCCCACAATCATATCCCTCCTCGTTGTCCATGTCCATGAGTCTTTCATACAGGCTCTTTAATTAATCCCTTCCCTTACTTATCCCCCTTCTCTCCCTCTCCCCTCCCCCCTATTGACTGCTATTCTGCTCTTTGTTCTATTTAGTTCCTTTGTTTGTGTTCTTCTTTAGTTTCCTGTATTAGGTGATATCATATGGTATTTTTCTTTCTTTGCCTGGCTTATTTCACTAAGCATAATTCTCTCTAGTTCCATCCATGTTGTTGCAAATGGCAGGAGTTCCTTCTTTCTTTCTGCTACATAGTATTCCATTGTGTAAATGTACCACGGTTTTTTGATCCACTCATCTACAGATGGGCACTTAGGTTGTTTCCAGCACTTAGCTATTGTAAACAGTGCTGCAATGAACATAGGGGTGCATAAGTTCTTTTGAATTGGGGTTTCAAGATTCTTCGGGTATAATCCTAGTAGTGGAGTCATTGGTTCAAAAGGCAGTTCCATTTTTAATCTTTTGAGGTAATTCCATACTGTTCTCCATAGTGGCTGCACCAGTCTGCATTCCCACCAACAGTGCAGTAGGGTTCCCGTTTCTCCACATCCTCGCCAGCACTTGTTGCTTGTTGATTTGTTGATGATGGCCATTCTGACTGGTGTAAAATGGTATCTCATTGTGGTTTTTATTTGCATCTCCCTGATGGCTAATGATGTTGAGCATTTTTTCATGTGTCTATGGACCTTCTGTATGTCCTCTTCGGAGAAGTGTTTGTTCAGGTCCCTTGCCCATTTTTTAATTGGGTTGTTTGTTTTCTTGATGTTGAGTCGTATCAGCTCTTTATATATTTTGGAGATCAGTCCCCTGTCTGTGATGTCATTGGCAAATATGTTTTCCCATATGGTTGGTTTCCTTTTCATCTTGCTGATGTTTTCTTTTGCTGAGCAGAAACTCTTCAGTTTGATGTAATCCCATTTATTTATTTTTTCCTTTATTTCTCTTGCTTTAGGAGATGTATCCGTGAAGAGATTGTTACGTGAGATATCTGATATTTTCTTGCCTATGTTTTCCTCTAGGACTTTTATGGTGTCACGGCTTACATTTAAGTCTTTGATCCATCTTGAGTTTATTCTCGTGTGTGGTGTAAGTTGGTGGTCTAGTTTCATTTTTTTGCAGGTCCCTATCCAGTTCTCCCAGCACCATTTGTTAAAGAGGCTCTTCTCACTCCATTTTATGTTCCTTCCTCCTTTATCAAAGATTAGTTGACCATAGAGGCCTGGGTTTATTTCTGGACTCTCTATTCTGTTCCACTGATCTATATGTCTGTTCTTATGCCAGTACCATACTGTTTTGATTACAATATTGGCATTTTAAATGCTGCATTAAATACAGTTCAATCACTAAGGGGTTCACTGTGATTTTGGACTTTGTAGTGAAGCAAATTGTTTTTATTAATTTGCCAGACACCCTAAAATATTACTATAGTGGGTCCTTCCTACACTTCTTATCTATAGGGAATGCATTCCAAGAACCCTAGTGGATGCCTTAATTTTGTGGGTAGTACTGGATACTATATTAGGTCTATCTGGAGAATGTCCAGCCATTGTTAATATAGTGAGAACAGTTTGCACAATATTGATGTAACATGGCAGCCAAGGAGAGTGAACTGTCATGCACATGTGTGAACAATGTTGACTTCACTGTACTAGGCACTGGAGGTGGTAGACTCCATTGACTGAGATTGTGTACTACGTGGTCATCACATTCAAAATGACTGAGTGAGTAGAGCAATGAATCGGCATCAAATTTTCCATTAAGACTGAACATTCCTTCATGGAAATCACTTGATGAATCAGGAGGCCACAGTGTAGGCAGACATGGCTCACCTCCTCCCACAACCACATCAAAATTACAACTAAAATATAGAACAACCATCACTCAGAACAGTCAGAAATTTAGTTGAATGGAAGTCTGACAACTACAGAATTAAAGAAACCACATCCATCCAGACTGGTAGAAGGGACAAAGACTTGGAATGGGCTGGTCCCACATCATGTGTGGTGGATAAAAATTCAGAGGGCTACATTGGAAAGGAGGAGTCCCAGCCCCACACCAGGTACCCCAGCCCAGGGCTCCAGTGAGCCAGGAAGATAAATAAGTCCCCACAACTTCTGGATGCAAAAAGCAGCAGAGACTGAGTTGGTGGAAGAAACATCTGGAGCCCCAAGCAGTTCACCTTAAGTTAGCCACACACAGACACACCTACTCAGACTCACTCCTTCTGAGCTCCAGCACCAGGGCAGTAGCTTGAAAGGCAATAGTAACATACAGGGAGGAACTGAAGTGTCTGGTATCAAGGAATGCAGAGGCCCTTGTCCCTTTTCTGAACGTACCCCACCCCCACCTCCTGCAGAACTGGCAAGCTGATGCCATATCTGAGACTTAATCAACCTGGCTAACTAACACTGTTTACCCTACCCTGGAGATCCCCTGAGACTCTGCCCCACCCAACTTATGGGCCCACCCAAGCTGCTTTTCCATATAAATGGCTGATCTTGGCTCATGCTTCACAACTGCATAAATCCTATCAAACAAGCAACAGCTGGCCTCAGTGAGCCCCAGGCCTGACACTAGTAGCAGCCAACTTATATTCACAGCTTGGCTTTGCCTGGGATTCTCCAAGCCCAGCACAAATAGCATACATCTCAGACTGCTTTATACTCAGGTAGGGTAGCCCAGGGCATAACGCAGGTGGGGCTGACCTTGCCCGGCACTACCCAAAAAACCCCAGAGCCTGCACACCCACTTGGCAGGTACAGACAACATCAGAGCACCATCACTCTGCTCCTGCACAGCTGATCCTCCATGGAGAGCAAAGGGTGGTGGTCAGTGGTCACAGCCAGTCCTTGCAGCTGGCCAGCCTGGGTAAATTCCTTCCATTGGCCTACCAATAGCAATCAAGGCTCAACTACAGAGGTGGCTGTACTTAGCTAACATGAAGGGTGCACCTCAAGTACCCAGCTTAGGTGATAAGGGGAGGCTGTGCCATTGGACTCTACAGGACACCTACTGTATTATGCCACACTACCAAGATATGGAGTCAAAGCAGCCCTACCTGACATAGAAACAAACACAAGGAGGCTGTCAAAATGAATAGACAAAGAAACATTGCCCAAATGAAAGAACAGATCAAAACTCCAGGGAAAGAGCTAAACAAAATGGAGATAAGCAATCTATCAGATGCAGAGTTCAAAACACTGTTTATAAGGATGCTCAAGGCAGTTAATGAGGACCTCAACAGCATAAAAAAGACCCAGTCAGAAATAAAGGATACACTAATTGAAATAAAGAGCAATTTACAGAGAAACAACAGTAGGGTGGATGAAGTCGAGAATCAAATCAATGATTTGGAAGATAAGGAATTAAAAAACAACCAATCAAAACAATAAGAAGAATAAAGAATTTTTAAAAAATGAGAATAGTATAAGCAGCCTCTGGGACAATTTCAAGTGGTCCAGAATTGCATCATTGGGGTGCCAGAAGGAGAAGAGAAAGAGCAAGAAATTGGAAATCTATTTAAAAGAATAATGGAAGAAAACTTCCTTAATTTGATGAAGGAAGTAGACATGTAAGTTCTGGAAGCACAGAGAGTTCCAAAGAAAATGGACGTGAAGAGGCCCACTCCAAGACACATCATATTTGAAATGACAAAGGTTAAAAATAAAGAGAGAATCTTAAAAATGGCAAGAGAACAGCAGTCAGTTACCTACAGGAGAATTCCTATAAGATTGTCAGCTGATTTCTCAAAAGAAACTTCATAGGCTAGAATGGATTGACAAGAATTATTCAAAAATGGGGCATACAACCAAGAGTGTGCACTACCCAGCAAAGCTATTATTTTGAATCAAAGGGCAGATAAAGAACTACCCAGACAAGAAAAAACTAAAGGAGTTCATCATCACCAAACCATTATTATATGAAATGTTAACAGGACTTATTTAAGAAAAAGGAGATAATGAAATCTATGATAAATAATAAATATAATAAATACATATCTGTCAACAATTGAAACTAAAAATCAAACTCAGCAAACAAGAAGAACAGAGACAGAATCATGGATACAGAGAGCATTTTGATGGTTGCCAGATGGGAGGGGGGCATGGGGAGAGGGTGAATTGGTGAGAGGATTAAGAAATATAAATAGGTAGTCTTGGAATAGCCACGGGGATGTAAAGTACAGTATAGGAAGTGCAGTAGCCAAAGAATTTATACACATGACCCATGGAAATGAACAATGGTGAGGGGATTGCCTGAGGGAGTGGGGTTGCTAGGTGGGTGGGTAAAGGGAGAAGAATCAGGGCAACTGTAATAGCATAGTAAATAAAATACAATTAAAATTTTAAAAACTTAAAAAGAAAAAAGAAGAAGGTCTCAGCTATGGGCAACTGGTGATTGGCAGCTTCATCATGACAATGTGTCCATTCATACATCATGTCTCATGCAGTTTCTTGGTAATACATCAAATTACCCATGTGACTCAAGCTCCTTACAGCCTAGATTTTGTGCCCTGCAACTTCTGGCTTTTCCCAAAACTAAAATCACCTTTGAAAGGGAAGAGATTTCAGGTCATTGATGAGATCCAAGAAAATATGATGGGGCAATTGATGCAGTTGGGAGAACTGTGTGAGATCCAAGGTGCCTACTTTGAAGGGGACTGAAATGTTGTCCTGTGTACAATGTTTCTTCTATCTTTTATCTTCTTCAATAAGTCTCTCTTTTTTTCATATTAAGTGGCTGGATACCTTCTGGACTATATACTATGTTTTTCCAATACAGATAAACCTATGATAGAGTATAACTTATAAATTAGGCTCAATGAGAGATTAACAACAACAACAACAATAAAATAGAACAAATATAACAATATACTGTAACAAAATTATGTGAATGTGGTCTTTATCTCAAAATCACTGTTGTACTATATCCACCCTTCTTTCTTCTTGTGATAATTTGAAATGACACAATGTCTACATAACGAGATGAAATGAGGTGAATGACATAGGCATTGTGTTGTTGTGTTAGGCTACTATCAGGGTTACTTGAACACAAGCACTGTGATACCACAACAGTTGATCTGATAATGGAAATTGCTACTAAGTAATGGGCAGAGAGCATATTAATATAAAGTGTGGCTATGCTGGAAAAACAAATGATTTACCTCCCAGGAGAGATGGAGTGGGACTGCTCAAGATTTCATCATGCTACTCAAAACATTGAGCAATGTAAATTTATGAATTGTTTATTTTTGAAATTTTTCACTCAGTATTTTTGGACCCTGATGGGTGGGTTGATGGTGGTGAACTAAAACTATGGAAAGCAAAACTGTAGATAAGTCGGAGGGAGGGGTAGTGTATTAGCAGCATTGTTAAGGGAGGTTTGGAAGAATTTGTATATGAATGAGTCATCAAAACATTAACATGATCAATCTTTAACATTCTATCAGGATGAAGAAGAATTGAGGTTTCCTCTCCATTTGGAGAAGGACATCTTTAAAAAGTTGGTCCAGCTGGATGGTTCTGGCCAGTGGTGCTCTAAAAAGGACAAGGTGTCCTGGCAAAGGGAAAGTATTTCACAATATTACTTAGCATCAACCCTATACACCAATTGATTTAGACTAATTTGTATAAACTAGATAAACTTGGGATTCACTCCATAACTGGTAGACATGTGAAATTTTTTTGGCTGTACAAATTGTTCAAGGAAATATGCATAGGAGTATAAGCAATATCCTGTTGAAATATCAAAAGGTATTTTATGACAGAGTATCAATGCTGCAGAGCTAGATTCTGCACTGGAGGATGTATTTCCAGAGTGACCAGGTTATAAAGAAAGAGCTTTGGGTCTAACATAACTAAGACCCTTTTCAGATATTCTCTAGCATAATTACACCCAAACCAACAATGCTGTTTATATTGTTCAGCCCCAAATAAATACATTTATTATAAAATATCTTGGAGGAGTCAAGAAGTAAATTTTAGTTTCCTATGTAATTAAAAATAAAATTTCATTATTATATTTCTTTTTTAAATATTTAAGGTAAATTACTTTTTACATTTATTACTATAAAATCTATTCACACTATTATCTACAATAATAGCAAATAAAATAGCCTTATAATAATGTTATATTTTAAGATCATATGCCTTAAAACTATTTTTAGATATTCTATTCAAAGAATCTATTAATAAAATAAAAATATAAAATGATGAATACTTTCAAAATTAAAATGATTTTCGTTAAAACTAATCATCTCTATCTTTCATATATTTTATACAGACATTTCATTTTATAGAAAAGATTTCTGCAAAGTATATAAACATCAAATTTTAAATAACATTTTAGAGTTCTAGTATTCTAATTTTCCCTAGGACAAAAGATATCATTCTAGATTTGTTTTAAAACAGGAGTCCTATTTTTTACCCCAAGGACACAAAAATGGAGCTTGCTCTCATTGCAATAGGCACCTGTAATGGGCTGAATTGTGCCCCCCGCCCTACCCCCCCTGGAATTCAAATGTTAAAGCCCTAATTCCCAGTACCTCAGAATGTGACTGAATTTGAAGCTAGGGCCATTGAAAAACTGATTAAGTAAAATGAAGTCTTTAGGGTGGGCCCTAATCTAACATAACTGTTATCCTTATAAAGAACAGGAAACAATGACATAGACACACACAGAGGAAAGACGATGTGAAGACACAGGGAGAAAGCAGCCATCTGCAAGCCAAGGGGAGAGGCCTCAGAAGCAACCAACCCTGCTGATACCTTGATCTTGAACTTTCAGCCTCAAGAATTGTGAGAAATCTACTAACAAAGGCATAATTAGTCAGTGAAGGCATTGTTATAGAGCAGGATCCCCAAACTCCCCACAGCCCATGGTTTGGGGATGGGGGATGGGGACTCAGTGGAGCATAGTCATTTTCCTGAGTTTCTTAATATGTAAATAGCTATGGCCATTCCATGTGCCAAGGAGATGGGAGGGGTTTCGACTGTAGAATGGTGACAAAAAGGTTATGGGGCCTGCATAAAATTCTACAAATAACCATGACTGCTCACCACACACAGACTGCGTCACAGCCCGAGGTCAGGCATTTAAAAATAAGGTGGCAGCCATTAAAAAAAAGAGGGGCCAAGCAGGTTGAAAGAGAGCAAAAGCACCTCATCAGCTGGTCTTAAGGTGGGGTGGGTAAGAAAGTGTCACGTGGTTCTGGATTAAGAACTGAAAAACACTGCAACAAGGGCATAACCTCCTTAGTCAGGCACGGATGATTGGGAGCTGCTGGTAAAGCTGAACTGTGTCTGGAAAATACAAAGTCACAGACTTCTATTTTCCTAGAGGGAAACGGTACCTCTGACTCTTCTGTTCTAAACTAGCTGGTTTGGCAAGGGGAGACAGAACTATGTGTTTTGGGGTGTTTCAAAGAAAGTAAGACTTAACAGCAGAAATCTGCCATTAATATGAATCTGTATAACCTTTGAATAAACAATTCATTTCCTTTTCACCAAGCTCTGGTGTGGAAAGTTATGCTTTTTGACAGTGGGCAATCGAGCCCCTCATAACTGAACAGCTCATGGGCTCTGTTTCAGCATGACAACACACATACATACACATACAGATGCCTCTTTTCCAGATACTATATTACCTTCATTCTATTTTGTTCCTATTACACTTGTGGGAAAAACTAAGCCAATAGATATTGTAATGCCTTCTGCCATTGAATATGATTTCATATTACATGCCTTGGAGACAAGCTGAGGCAATATAGGTATTTTTTGTTGAAATTCAGTTAACGGGCCCAAAGGGCAGTGGTATTATTTATCAGGAGTTTATGTCCAATAGTTTTGCTATCTCCAGACATGATTAATTGAGAAAAGTAATTCATTACACAGCTAATTAAAATTTACTCTGAAACATAGTTCTTGGAATTCTTTTTTAAAGGAAAGAATAATTAACTATTCACCATAATGGCAGCTACACATAGACATGTCATCTGCAACCAATTTTAAGGGAATGAGAATGTTTAAGCATTTGTTGTGTTTGCTGATGTGAGCATGACTTAGTGGTAGTGGAGCCAGAAACTAGGAAGAGGCAGTTTGACATCAATTTATGAAGGTGTGGAAGATAGATTCAGTGAGTTCCTGGGGGCATAGCTGAGGCTGGCTGATGAACAATTAGCCAAAATCTGGTATGAAGTGCTAATGCCTTGTCAAAGATGTTTCAAAGTTGCAATTTAGGAAGCAGGTTTTGATGTAAAACGAGGGATTGTCATGAGCTCTGTGGCAAATACAGGGTGCATACATTCTGCTGAATGTCTTCCCCTTTACCACCGCTGTTGTTAATGAGCTATTCCAGTATACAGTGGCTTTGCCTGGCAGCACCTTTAAGGCATTACTAACACAGTTCTAAAGTTTATTTGCTATCCAATTGCTTGTTAATCTTGGGTACAAACTTATTCTAAATCTTTTTGTTTAAGATCAAAAGACTTCAATTGTGTACTCGCTCTAATAGTGACCTATTCTTGTAAGAAGATGTCCCTTGCCACTTTAGTAGCTGTGTCTCTTATGGAGAATGACATAATTTCTTATTTCTTACTCTGTTAACAGTTGTTTCTCTTATGGTCTATCTCCAACTGAACACCCCTGTAACAAACTCTCTACCCCATTCCCTGCCACCACCATGCTTACATACAAAACAGCAAATTCTTAGTTCACATCTCTGTCTTCAAAGATAGAATATGCAAATGGACAATGCCCAGGTGACATATATAAAAATAGAACTTTGACTTACTACCTGCAGCCATCCTGCCCAGGAAACCAACCCCTCATCTATGATAAACAACCCATGAAGCCAGTAGCTGTATGTCAGATTTGCAGGAAGCCAGATTACTGTCTCTAGTGACAATCCAGAAGCTAAACAATAATTTCTGTAATAATCAGTCCCAAATGGCCAGGGCTTGATTAATAACTGACAGCTTCCAATTTAGAACCAACAAAAGAAAGCCCAATACACTCCTCTACCAATCCCTGACTATGCTACTTCTATTTTGCTCACTTACAGCTTCCCACACCAACAGCCTTCAATCAGGGCATGTGTATTGAAAGTCTTCTCTTTTTTTCACTATAAAGCTTTCCCACTCCTCTGTCTAACTTTGAGTCTCTACCAAAATGCACGATACATGGCTGACGCCTTTGCTATAACACAATAAACACAGTCTACTTTTCTCATTTAGATGGTCTTCATTTATTCCTAGAATCGTTTCCTTCTCTGACTTCTCTCTTTACTGCTACTTTTTGGAGCCCTTAAAACAAAAAGAAACCATCAAGCCTGGCTGGGTAGTTCAGCTGGTTGAAGCTTTGTCCCATTTACCAAACGTCTGCCAGTTCAAGTACCAGTCATGGCACATACCTAGGTTGCAGGTTTAATTCTTAGTTGGGGGTTGTATAGGAGTCAACCGACTGATGTTTCTCTCTCATGTCCGTGCCCCACTCCGCATCCCTTTCTCTATCTCTAAAAGCAATAAGCATATCCTCAGGTGTGGATTTTTTTTTTAAAAGGCCATCACAGATACATGCACTTCGGTTTCCCTTCCATGGATTTATTTGCCTTTAGGGTTAAAATTTACTTTATTTAGTAATAGTTGCTACTGCTTTCCAACTCCTTCATTCCTTTAGCTTTACTTATTAATGATTAACTTTGAGATATTATTGTTCTCTTGAACTAGGAAGGAAGCAGTGAAAAAAAAAGGAGACTTCACAGGTGAAGAATATAGGACCCAATGACTTTCCATATAGGAAGGGTGAGAATGAAGAATTAGAAGTCAAAGATGGGTGTGAAGTGGTCTGAAGCCCAGTGACAGGAAATATGGTCATGCCTTTAAAAGCAAAAAGTAGCAGTCTGTTGGAAGGGCTGTGTAGTAGAGTGCTAGCTGTCCACCAAAACACATGCTATCTATTCTTCTTGAGCACACAAATAGAATCCATGTGCAAACTTTGCTCGCTCTTAGGTATGACCAGAGGATGATATTCTAATTTATGGAATTGAGCAGAAGTGATATGGGCCACTTTGGGCCAGAACCTTTAAGGCCAAAATTTACTCCCTCTTCACTCCCTATTCTTGCCTGAGATGGTCACGTGAAGGGTGGCCTGAAACCGTATGTTGAAGGAGGAATGAATGGCTTTGTGAAGAGAGCCACCAGCAAAATGGAGCACCTGTCCTGATCTGTTTTACCTTTTCCACACTCTACCACTCTGAATAATTTTGACACTTAGTATTAAAGCAGTTTGGCCTACATTATCTAATGTAGGTAAGCTTGAATCATATATTCTTAGAAGAGTAGAATTAAACTAAAACAATATTACTTGAGTACCTGTAATGTTGCAGACATAATGCTATACCCAAGGAATATAAACCTGGATGACATATGATGTTTCTTTTGAAAAGCTCACAGTGGGGATGATCACGTAGGCAAGCAATACAATATGATCAACACCGCACAGAACTGGTCCAAAGCACTGAGGATGTTCATGGAGGAAACACCTAACTTTTCTTGTGAGAGTGAATAAGGCTCCAAGATTGAAAACGTTTGAGCTGCCACTCGAAGGATGATAAGAAGGTTTGCCAAGTGACCAAGATTTCATTAAAGGCAATAATGGAAATTGGGAATTAAGGTAAAAATGGAATGAATGATGAACTACAGTATGGCAAGGCACAGAGTAGAGACCTGCATAGAAGCCAGGTGGACTTTAGACATGATTTAATCCAATATTTATCTGATGCTCAACCCCTCTCTACAGTCTTCCATGCATGTGGCCTCATCCTCCTAGAGAAACAACCTGGGTTCAGGGAACTCACAGCTGCAAGAAAGGGTCCATCTTCTGTAGAACACAGCTACATGTATGACATTCTTGCTTATAATGAGTCAGAGCAAAGAGCTGGTGACATAGTGAGAATGATTAACTCATATTTGGCCAATTGTTATAAATAAAGGTAAAGGAAATGACAGCAATGCCAATAGACTCCCAAATTACACTTTCAAAAAAGCAAGACAATTGTGCCACATACTTACAAGGCTATTATGAAGATTAATGATTTAACTCTGGTAAAAACAATCAGCACATTGGAAGAGCTCAACAAATGTTGGTATTGCTATTGTTATTATTATGATTGGTTGTTGCATGTGTGAGTATTGTCTCCCTAATTAGATCATTTTCTTTTTTAAAAGCAAGGACCATATAATAAAATTATTAATTTTTCTTTTGTTTTTATTTTACTAAATTTATTAGGGTAACAATAGTTCATTAAAGTATATAGGTTTCAAGTGTACAATATATAATACATTGTCTATATATTGCATTGTGTGTTTACCACCCAAAGTCAAATCTCCTTCCATCACCATATATTTGATCCCTTTTACCATTTACTGCCTCCTCCCAATCCCCTCCACCTCTGGTAACCACCATATTGTTTTCTGTGTCTATACATTTTTGTTTGTAAATTTCTAACTAAATAGAGTACCATTGATTTTTTTTTTAACCAGCAGCTCTTTATTTGGACACCAGCCTACATCCCACAGAATAGCAGGATTGAGCAGGGGGCACCAAGAAATGAGCGTGGGGTTGGGGTGAGAGAGGTAGGCAGAGCCACCTTGCCAAGGACACACTGAATATACAGGTGGGTATAGGGCCCTGTCCAGGGAGGACAGGGATAACATTTTTATTTTCTATTCCACCCCGGATGGGGCTTTGCTTTTGGTAGATATGTAATAAATGTCTATTGAATTATAAAACCTTATTATATATTATAGAAATTGTCCATACTATCTATTAATGTATCTATGATAGTACAATTAGAAGTATCAACATCAGTTACAAACTGTCCTTTATGATGCTACATTTCTTCAGCATTTTACCTTGAGGCTACCATTGCTATTACTATACTTATTTACTTTAAGATAAAAATAAATTCTTTTAAAAACTATTATCTTGTAAAGTTTTTATCGCTAGCTCTTAATTAAAATGCTGAAAATACTTTTTTTTTTCTCTCTCAGAATGGAAACAAGTGGCTCTAATTTGTGGAGAATCTTGTTACTCCCTCCAATCATTTTAATCTCTCAAAGGTAAGGGTATAATGTACTCACGATGACAAAATCTATAGACTCATGTACTGTTTTGACAATGTCTTTTTGTAAGTATATATTATTCATTAGTTGAGGTAATGAACATCCAGTTTAGGGCAAAGCCAAACTGCACTGCTTTTTTTCTTCAATTAATCTCTCAATCACACATTTCCATTGATTTCCATACTTCTTTTATTCTTCAGCCAGAATTTTGTAATAAATTAACACCATTTTTAAAAAGAAATAAGGTTGTCTCAGTTTATACATAACTACAAACTATTAGCAGGTCAATAAATATTTTTTGAGACCACTCTTTTTCCTGTGGAACACTTATATGTATAGTAAAGGAAATAATGCCATATGAAGCACAAGGACTCAAAGAGTCTATCCTCCCAAGTTCAGAAAGTGATAAAAAATTCATATTTTTTCAATTACAAAATTATTATAGCCAATATAAAAATATTGAAACTATATTATTAAAATCAACAAAAATAGATAAAAAAATAAAAACCATAAGAATACAAAACTTGTTAAGAGGATGGATACAATTTATGTCTGAAACCTCTTAGTTATGTAGTAGTTAATTCTATCTATCTATCATCTATCTACCTACCTACCTACATATCATCTATCTATCATCTACTGCAAGAAATATGTCTTTATTAAGCTACTTTGGGAACGATTTGTTTCAGCAGCTAGTGTGCAGTCTCCAAATTAATAGAGGTTCTCTGTCCTAGAAATTGTTAAGTTTTTCTCAGTCTCATTTCTTCAATTGTAAAGTGAGGATAATACTACCACATCATTCTACATGGTTGCTGTAAAAAGAAAAATACGCATTATATGTAGATGTGCTTTGTAGCCTGTACAGTGTCATATAAATATTGGTTATTAACATTGGTATTCTTGTGTGATCAAATTTTATTTTATTTGTAATAACTGATAGACACAAAATGCCTACTATATAATAACACACAAGTTATTATTCTCTAGTTTGAATAATCCCAAATATATCTTATTTTTTGTCTGAGCCTCTAAATTAGCCTTAATGATCTTTAGCTTCTCTCCCCATTTTTTCCCTGCCTGCCTGCTATTCTAACCATCCTCATGTTCTGATTGTACTGAAACTAATGAATTCTTTCCTCCCCATCCTCATCAAAGTTCTCTGTCTTCCTTTGTTCCAGTAGTTATTAAAATATCAAATCCTCTCTGAGAAGTTGACACATGATGGAAGAAGATATATCAAATTTATTTTGACAATCATTGTTGTTGCATGCAATTTCCCTAATTCTTCTCTTGGCCACTTCCAAAAACATAACACACACTTATCCCAAAGACATGTGATGTTAATAATTTTTAGACATGATATTAACTTCATTTTTTATCTGTGCTCTCTACCTGGTTTGAGTAAGAAAAGTTCAGAGGAATAGGTCATATATTTTTTAAGAGGAGCAAGTAGGTCCAGGGAAGGTTAGGGTGGAGGTGGAGTAGGGGTAAAAGGATGTGGAGGTAGGGGTGTGAAAAATTGATGGTTATTCTGGTCATTGTTCTTATAGAAAATCCTAGTTTCTTGATCCTTTAATATCAATATATGGCCATGCCATCCAGAAAGTCACAAAACCTTTCATTTATGATCTTGTGTTTGAGAAAAATGCTTTTCCCTCTTTTTTGTATGAAAACCTTGTATATGACACTAGTTGAAACTGACCTTGGTCTTCAACTTTTTCCAGGGTGTACTGAATTTCTAACTTCTTTTGAAAGAGTCGAACATTCCTCCTTTCTTGATGTGCTACCACTATTTTTCTGCTCTATTATTCTATTCATGGATGATATCTGACTGTGGACCATTAAGTCAGGACTATCCAGTGCCACATAACATACTAACGAATATAGGGGTGGCTCAAGAATGCAGGCTACTGGAAACATGAGGCTTGCTCTGTTCCTCTCTTTTACCTTCACTCTGACTACACTCACCCAGCTCCTGGTCATCTTTGCCTTATAACTGCTCCAATGGTTGCCTTACAGGCTAGAACATCAGATTTGTAATTTTCTATTTCTTACTCTTAGATAGAACATGGTTTTTATACTCTAATTATTTTTCCATTTCTGGTCTTCAGGATCCCACTGTTACAGCTTCCCAGATGAGTGTACTTTAAGGCCAGCCATGAGGCCAGATGGAGGACTGGTCCCCTAGAATAATTTATAGCTGACTTCAAGTAGCATATAGGCAAAACTGAGTTTGGCCCTGAAATAGATGCATGTATAAGGCATATTGAAGCAATTGTAGATCTCACATGACAGTTTTCTAGTCCTTATTTCCTGAGATGCTGGAGAACACTCAGGAGAGATAACTGTTGCCAATGGTTTGTATGATGATGGATCTCTACATTCAGAATATTTTCCTTATATTGGTCATAGAATTTACAGGACCACCAAGATTGGGGCTCTGGAATATAATCTATCTGTCAATACTGAAATCCTATTTGCTGGAATCTATCAACAAGATGGATGCAAGATAGAAACTAGCTGACAGTAAAATGTACAGGTGTCCAATGGTAAGTGCAACACAATTGGTCAAAAAATGCTTCAAAGCCATAATTTAAGATAATACAGATGGTATGTGGATTTCTGGGAAACAGCTGCAGCAGATTGAGCCATCTGGAAGCTAGCAGAAGAGATTTCTTTTTGGAAAGACTGGTATTCTTCACATATATTATATCATCAGGTCTTAAAATTATATCTTCAGAAGCAAATAAAAATTATATATACTTTATATGCTTGTATCTATACCATATACTATATACACACATATATAGATGTGTGTATGTATATGTAATACATACATTGTGTCTATATTCTGTATAGACAGAATCATACTCAGAAGAGGAGTGATGAATATTGATCATATTTATGCATCACAATTCACAGGCTAGTTAATCGTTTATGTAACAGTTTCTGCCTTGATGACAACTTGTAGAACATGAAAATATCTTCAATTTACATGGTTTCTAGACATAATTACAAATATCATAGAAATTCAAACAGTTTTATATACTAAGTACTAATTTTAGCTGAAAGCTTGACCTAAAAAAATACATCTTAAGGACAGCTAAACACAGCTTTCAATAAATAGACTGATTGTTCAAATTATACCACAGATATTATCCAGAGGGCATTTGTTTATCCACTTATTTATTTATAAATTAAACATTTATTGAGGGCTTATATTCTTGCACACAGTTCTAAGCAAAGTCTAAAGCTTTTATTACGGAGAGGAGAAAAAAACAATAAGTAAATAAGTAAATAACTATAAAATATGCCAGTTGCTGATAAAGGTAAAGAAGAAATATAAAGTAAGATGAAGGGAATTAGGAATGTTATAGGGATGCTGTGTTAGACCCAAATAAAGTGAGGGGGTGAGTTGGGATGACATATCCCCAGGGAGTCTCTAGCCAGGAAAACAGCAAATTTAAAGGTCCTGAGGCCAGAATATGCATAGTATGGTCTTGTAACAGAAAAAGACCAGAGTAATAGGAGTGAGGGGACCAAGGGAGAGGGTGATAAAGGTGGAAAGTGAGGTGGAGAGGTAGATCATATAGAATCCAGAAGTACTATGCCTCAGCATTCGTGCCTGCTCTGAATGGCCAAAAGTAGCATGCTTTTATAAAACAACTCAGATGGAGCTATTCTGGCTTTCAACACACTGATAAATATTATTTTCTAATTTCAATCAAGAAAATGAAAAGTGGCCCTGTTGGGCCTTTGGCACATTCCTGCACACCTAAGTGTGGCTTGATGGTTCTACTTACTCAGATGTTTGTTACAGCTCAGCACTAGATATCAGTTCCTTAGTACTTCTATGCCACTGAAAACTATAGAAATCAAAGAAATGGAGGACCACTGAGGCTTCAGACCCACCTTTGGAATGAAGCATTCAGTCAGTGCATCAGATACAGAACTTCAGCAAGCTGAAGTCTTGGCTGAGGACAAAAGAAGCACAGACTGGCAGTGGAAGAAGGAAGTTACGCATTCCCAACTAGAAAAAACATTGATTCTCAAATATGGCATCTATATTGAGTAGCTAGCTGCCTACGTCAACTAACTCAAGAAAATATCCTGTGATGGTTTGGAAAATGAAAGGGAGAAATTCATGAGCCTAAATACTTACAGCACAATTTAATGGAAAATGGTAAGGGTTAGAGAGAGAGAATATTTATAAACTGTTTTGCCATCTTTAGGTGAAAAGGTGTTATATAAACAGCATTACAGTGATTATTTTAAGTATGCATTATTTATATTTGCATACAATTTGTTTCAAAATTGCAATTATCTATTTTTGTATTGATGTCTGCCTTTATTCTTTGCAAAGCATGTCTGTTTACAGAATCTGGCTGATCCTAGGAGGTGAGCAGAAGAGGCATTGAGAAGGGCATCAGGTCATGTAAAGGAGGAATGGTGGGACAAGGCACAGAGCATTGCCTTCATCATCACCTTGTGATGAGTTATATTTTCCACTGTGATATGAGAGGGCCACAATATTGTCCACCCCATGCGTTTTCCTACAAAAGAACATTGTCCCTTCTCCATTGCACGTTGTACCACTGAAGAATTTAAGCAGGACAATAACGTAAATAATGTTTAGTATTAAAAAGAACACTCCAGAGTTAGGAAGGACTGAAGGGGTAAGACTGAAGGCAGGAAGAGCGGGGGTGGTCGGAGAGATTGACAGGAAATCAGGGAAAGGGGTAGATGCTGCAGGACTTAGAGAGTGATTTTATGAGGCACCTGTGGGGAAGAGAGAACCCTAGAAAGATACAGTCCACTTTCTGGGTTTCCACTTTGGTGAGAAAGTAGTTAATATGAATTATGATCTAGCTTCTTAGATGACAGTGATCCAAAATCTTTTGGTGCATCCATCCAGCTCATGAGATATCCTGATGCCCATGGCAGCTTCCTTGATCCCGTATCTTTATCAGCATGGACTTTGAAATGTGACTTTTTTTTTTTCACAGTTTACCTTAGTATTTATTCTTAGTGGTGTACATGTTATGGATTTGGACAAATGTGTAATATGCATCATTATAATTACATAGAGTATTTTCACTGTCCTAAAAATCCTCTATGCTCTGCCTATTCATCACACAGCTCCCAATCTTCGCAACCACTAATTTTTTAAATTTTGATTTATTTATTGTTTTTCTATTACAGTTGTCCCACTTTTTCCCCTATTGCTCCACCCAATCTCACCCACCCCTTCTCCCACAGTCAATCCCCACCCCATTGTCCATGTCCATGGGTCATTTATACTAGTTCCTTGACTAGACCCTTCCCCTTCTTAACTTCCTTCTCCCCCTCTCCACTCCCCCCCGATCTCTGTTAGTCTGTTTCTTGTTTACATGCCTCTGGTTCAGATTGGCTCATTTGTTTGTGTTTTTCATCAGTTTCCTGTGTTAGGTGATATCATATGGTATTTGTCTTTCAGAAATGTGACAACCTCTAATGACAGTTCTATAACTGTCTTAGCTCAGGCTGCTACAAAAAATACTACAGACTGGGCAGCTTAAACAACAGAGGTTTAGTTCTCACAGTTTTGGAGGCTGAGAAATCCAAGATCAAGGTACAAGCAGATTGGTTCCTGGCAGGACTATTTCCCTGGTTTACAGGTGGCTGCCTTCTTTCCATCTGTTCAGATAGCCTTTTTTGATGAGTGTATGCTCTTGGAGAAATCTCAGGTGTCTCTTTTCTTAAAAGGAAACCTAATCACATCCCAAAGTCCCCTCTTCCTCATACCATCACATTGGGGAACTGGGCTTCACTATATGAATTGGGGGGGCACAAATATTCAGTACATAACAAATTATTAAATTACTTGATCTTGAGAAAGTTACCAAACCTCTCTGAGCTTGTTTTCTTTTTTTTAAAATGTGCTTTATTGTTTATGCTATTAGTTGTCCCAATTTCTTTTCCCTTTGTTCTCGTCCACAGAATGACCCCTCTCCCTCAAGTTGTCTCCCCCCTCTTAGTTCATGTCCATTGGTTGTGCATATAGTTCTTCTCAACATCTTCCTGTCTACTCCACTCCTTCCTACTATGATTCTTAATTCCTGTACCATCTCCCTCCCTTTCCCTCCTTCCCCCTTCCCACTGACCTCCCCCCAAAATGTTCTCCATACTGATAATTCTTTTCACGCTCTTGTTGCCTACTTAGTCTGTCTTTGTTTTAATCCCCTAGCTTCTGTTGTTGGTTGTTGTGATACAGTTTTCATTTTAATGTTCATAGTTTTGATCTTCCTTCTCCTAAACAAGTCCCTTCAACATTTCATATAACAGTGGTTTGGATCTGATGAATTCCTTCAGTTTTACTTTGTCCTGGAAGCACTTTCTCTGCCTTTCTATTCTGAATGACAGCTTCACTGGATATAGTAATAGTGGTTGTAGGTTTTTGCTTTTCATTACTTTGAATATTTCTTGCCAGTCCCTTCTTGTCTGCAGAGTTTCCTTTGAGAAATCAGCTGAGAGTCTTATTGGAACCCTTTTGTATGTAATTCTCTTCTTCTCTCTTGCTGCTTTTAAGATTCTCTGTTTATTCTTAATTTTTGACATTTTGATTATAATGTGTCTTGGTGTGGTTCTCCCTGAGTCCAGTTTTGTTTGGAACTCTCTGTGCTTCCTGAACCTGTAAGTCTATTTCCTTCCCCAAGTTAGGATAGTTCTGCTTCATTATTTGTCACGTAATTTTTCAATTTTTAGTTCTTCTTCTTCACCTTCTGGCAATCCTATGAGTCAGATGTTGGCCCGCTTATAGCTGTCCCATAGGTTTCTGAGCCTCTTCTCATTTTCCTCATTTCTCGTTTCCTCTTTCTGCACTGGTTGACTGTTCCTTCCCTATGTTCTGATTTGTTGATTTGATCCCTGGTTTTCTTGCCCTCACTAATTTCATATGTGTTTTTGTTCATTTCTGCAGGACTAGCCTTCATTCCTTCCCCATCTTGTTTAAAATCTGCTGTTAGGTCTGTAAGCATTTTTATAAGCAAAATTCTGAACTGAGCCTCAGAAAGATTTCCTATCTGCTGCTTTGTTAGATTAGATATTTGCTGTCTGGTCAGCTGCGTCACCAGGATCTCTATCATGATCTGTGCCATCCTGACCATTTTGTGTTTACCTTTGCTTCCCAGGCAGGGCTGTCACACCTCCCGTGCTATAGGGGGCAGAGCCCCGTGCACTCGTCACAACTGGGCGACCCGTTTCACCACACTGTGGTGTTTTCTGCAGGGGTGGGGGTCCAAGATGTATTCCTGCCATTCACTCTCTACTGAGAGACCGGGAGCCTCCTCCTCCATCCCCATCCCGGCCGGGCCTCACAGTCCAAGGCAATGGAGGCCTGCCTTCCCCGGCTTTGGAATTGCAAGCTGACGGGTCTGGTCTGCAGCCAGGGGTGCTCCCCAGGTGCTTCTCGCCTCCCCTCCCCCTAAATACTGGTGTCTGTGCTTACCGCTCTCCTGCCTCCATCGCTGCTGCTGCCACGGACAGCACAGCTTGACCTCTTTTCCCTGGCTTCGCCCCTCCTGCCTGTCCAGATGAGCACCACTTCTTTAAAACCTCATATGGAGGACTTTCATTTATTTTCTGGAACTTCTGGTTATTTCTGGTTATGCAGTAGTTGTATTCCTTCTTAGTTGTGGAGGGAAATGGAGCATGTCAGTCTAGGCCTCCATCTTGGCTAGAAGTCTCCTGTGTTTGTTTGCTTTCATGTCCCAGGTTGAGCTGTTGCTCCTACTATGCTGTAAGGAGTAGAGCCTAGGTATTTGTCAATAATGGGTGACCTGTTTCACCACGTTGTGGCACTGTATGTGGGGGAGGGGTCTGAGAAGGAACAATGCCGCTTGCCCAGCACTTGCCCCTTTTCCAGGCATTTCTCCCACTTCCGCACTGGACTGGCACCCCTCTAGCTGCTGCCCTGGACATTGTTCCCAGAGTGGGTGGGTCTGCGGATGTTTTAGGACCTTGGGGGCCCTTTAAATAAGCAGTCTCTGCTAAGAGACCAGCAGTTTCTTCCTTTGCCCCAACCCCCACTGGTTTGCGCAGTCAAAAGCAATGATGCTCAGTTTTCTCTGGTGCTGGGACAGTGAGCTGCTGCATGGTCTGGTAAAGAGCTGGGAATGCTCCCCAGGTGTCCCTCCTGACTTTTTAAAATGTGTAACTGTGCTTTCTGCTGGCCTGCTGCTGTTGCCGCTGCTGCCACCACCATGCCAAGTCCTTTCTGCCCTTGCTCCACCCCTCCTGCCTGTCTGAATGAGTATTTCTTTTTTATATCTTAGTTTGCTGGACTTCCATGTAGTTTGATTTTCTGGAACTTCTGGTTGTTTCTAGTTTTGAGGTAGTTGTATTCCTTCTTAGTTGTAGAGGGAGATGCAGCATGTCTGTCTATGCCTCCATCTTGACCAGAAGTTCTGAGCTTGTTTTCCCATGAGTTTATGGGAAAATAGTATTTCACATACTTGCTGCATAAATTAATTTTGGGAATTTGTATGAAAGATTTGTTCAGAGAAGGTGCTTACTAAATGTCTTTTACTCTACTGAATGTACTTTATTAATTTATCAATATCTTGCTTATTTATTAGTGTCTATACAATATTTATATGTATGTTCTCCATTAGTATTATTCAAAGGTAAGCCCATTTTAAAGTTTATCTAAGGCAGTTTTCAGATGATATTTGGCAAATGTTGGTTTCGACTTTGTTCATCTCAGTTCCCCAACTTAGTTCTCTCATTTTATTAAAACTAATAAATACTTTGTATGCATATACTATTCTTTCTTTAGCCAAGTGTTCTCTTCTTCACTGAAAAAGACTTAATATTATCAAAGATGGTTCATATTCCATAAGAGTGACCCCTTTAGCTTATTAATGACCAAAACCCATTTTTTAAATTTCTTGCATTTCCCATCCTTCCTGGAAAGTCAATATGATATTTACATTAATCTTAATTTCAAAGTAATTTTATTTTCAAAGAAAGATTGAAGCTTTATTTTGCATGTTTTGCATGAGCCTAGAGAACCGGTTTTAAAGGTTAACAACAGGTTACTTTCCATTCGTTTTGAAAATCATGGCACTTTTGTTTTTATTACTCTTTAGAAAATGAAGGGTTGGCTTAAGTGCCAAGGAACTCAAAATAGAAGCTCTTTATGCTAAACCTTGTTGGAGCAATACATACATCTGTGAAAGGAAAACGATTCCTTTAGCATCATAGAAAGAAGCAAAAGCTGAAAAGTGTCCCTGACATTAGAAAACATATTTTAGGTTATTTTGAGTCATGTTGAATGTAAGAGTCAGTTAGACCAATTCATGGTTAGACCTATATATAGTTAGACCTAGAACGATGCACCTTTGGATAACTTTGAGGTAATCTGGCCAAAACTACTCATTTTCCAGGGAAACTGAGTTCTAGAGAAATTCAATAATTTTCCAGAGTCACATAATCAATAATTGCCAGAATTAGAACCTAGGTACTCTGACTACTTCCAGTCTCCTCTCCTTTCCTCTCTATATTTTTTCTCTCCTTTTTTTAAAAAATATAATATGGTTTTCTTAAAGACTCACCTCCATGTGTATGGTGATAGAAATATTAGCCTTTTTCATACTTTTCAGATAAGTTAATTTAATATCTCTAAGGCAAAACAGATCATTATTATTTATTTACTAATTTAATTGGGGTGACAATAAGTGATGGAATAGAAATGAAATACCATGAACAATTTTAAGAGCAGAGTGAAAAAGAGAAGATATAGCCCGAATTCCTGTTAAATTCTGGCTCTGTTAAATAGATTGAAGTGTGAACATAAAGAAAATAATAGGAATGCATTTATCCTTATATTCTGTAAGTATTCATTGAGCATCAATCATTTAGGCTAGTTGGGGAGATAGAGAGTAAATTAGATAAATACATAAATATAGAGAATCCTAGATATTGGTAAGTGCTAAATAGAACACATAAAGAAAGAACTGCAATAGAAGTTTCATAATCAGTCTAGGGTGTGTGTGTTGGGTAAAATTTTAAACAGTTTGGCTAGTATAGGCCTCACTGAGATGTTATTTGAAAGAAGTAAAGAAAATTAGGTTTGATTAATCTTATAAAAATGTCTTATTTCTAAGTGAAATAAATCTATTAGAATTCAGAAATATTAATTAGTATAAGCCTTCAAATTCTACACTTAAAATGTCATCAAAATGACCAGACTGGTGGATAAATAGGACTAATAATTTACATCATAACAATGCAAGAGTCTTGGAAAAAATAGATCACCTCCCTCAACTCTCTGAATGTTTCACTGTCATGTGCATCAAATGAGGGTTCTTACTCGTTCAAGGCTGCCGGGTTTCTTCAGAGCACCCGTGTGTCTGAGAAGCTCTGGATGGCAGGAGGGGCAGGGCTTGGACTCTGATACACCTGAGAACAACCCCACCTGACTACTTCTCTAATATCTCTGTAACTTTGGGCAGAACTCATTAATTCTCTGTACCCCAGGATCCTCATCCACAACATGATAGTAAGGAGTAAATCAATTAATATATTAGTAATTTCCACTCATATAATTTTATTAAATACCAGATGAGGTTTTATATACACTATCTAATTTAATGCATATGATGAAAGCAGATATCATCAGCTCAGAAACATGAAAGCCAAAATTTAAAATAGTTATTTCTTTGAAAACCAACTAACCAAACAAAGACCCAAAACAAAAAACCTGAACCCAGAATCACGGATCCAAAGCACCTAGTGAGGTTCACCACTGGGCTACATCCTAAGAATCTGCTCCTAAGAATCCATGTAAAAGATATCAGTGATTTTAGGCAAGGGTCTGTCAACCACAGTCTATATCCCTTTGCTATATAGACAAGATCTGGAACCAATGAAGTGTCCATCAATAGGCAATTAGATCAAGAAGTAGTAATATACATAATGGGAATACTACTCAGCCATTAAAAATTGAAATCTTGCCATTTGTGGCAACATGGATTGACCTAGAGGACATTACGCTGAATGAAATGAGTCAGACAGAGAAAGACAAATACTATATGATCTCACTTACATGTGGAATCTAAAAGAGAAAATTAATGAACAAACAAAATGGAAACCAACTCATAGATAGAACAAATTATGGCTGCCAGTAGGGAAGAGGCCTGAGGGGGTTGCTGGGTGTAAAAGGTGAAGAGATTAAGAAGTACAAATTACCAGCTATAAAAACAGTCATGGGGATACAAGGCACTACATAGTAAATATAGTCAATAATATTGTAATAATGATGGGTGGTATCAGACGGGTACTAGACTCGTTGGGGTGATCACTTTGTAAGTCATACAGATGTCTAATCACTATGTTGTATCCTGAAACTAATATAATTTGTATGTTGACTATAATTGGAAAATAAAAAAATTAAAAATAAATATGAGCAAGCTACAATGAGGGGACAAATTAACATCTACAACTGTCCTGAGTGAAGGCCCTTTTAAAAAAGGTTACGTGTATGTCTCTCTAATTAGAATGAAGAAAAACTTATCTTTTTGTGTTCCAAATAAAGCCAGAGTGTTGAAAGGGAATTTCTTCATGGGCAAAAATTGTAATTGAATTCTATATACATAGATCATTATGTCCCAGGAAAAGTAACAATAGGGGTCAGAGCCTTGCTCCTCTGATCCCAGTGTAGCCAGCAGTGAGGCAGTCCCTTCTGTACTGTTCCTGCTGGTGGCCAATGGAAGGGACACCTCCAAGGAGAGAATAGCATTTGTGTATGAGGAAACAAGGGTGACCTCAGAAACATTTTAAGAGTCAGAGAGAGTCAAAGAAAACACCAGAATGCAAAAATCAGTAATTTTCCTCTTTCTAAGCCCAGGATATGTTTTTCCTTCATTTGAGAGTGAGTAGTTACTCTATCAGTCCAATATTGATAAAGTTTAAAAAGGAAACCCACATATATATGATGTGTGTGTGTATATATATATATAATTGATTCTGTACATACAAGTTTATGTTTTCCCACTAAAAGAACAGATAGGGAGTGCTACAGGATTTTTAGTACATTCTGCAGAGGATGGCCAGGAGCATTTTCAAATTCTCATAAACAGGAATTTTTTCTCCTGTGACTCTTTCTCTTTCTGTATCTCTCTTCCTCTATTCCTTCTTCTTCTGAATTGCTCTTTATTTCCTTTATCCTCTACTTTCCTCACTTTGTTGCTGTTTGAAATGCCTATTCCTCCCTTTCTCTTTAGAAATATCTATTTTTATACATTAAACTGAATATATATATATTTATTAAATAAACCCTTTTGATGGTATTCTTTATTTTATAATTTGTGAGTTGATAGTTTCCTCTTATTCTCAAGAAAGCCCTAGGATATATATAGTAGTTATATATAGGCTTTAATTTGCCCTCCCCATTGGGTCAATTTCCTACTTATGTTACATAATCATCTCAACCAGTCATGGTTTATGCCACAGAACTATCTCAGAAGTGAAATTCCTGTCCTTGGTGTAGGTGACTCTATCATTGTAGTCTAAATGTCTTCTCTGAGCTTTAAGCTCAAATACACTTAGCATTCAACAGGCATCTCAGACTCACTCCATCTCCTTTACCTCTAAAAACCCGTTTCTCTTTTGGCATTCTCTCAGTGGATTAAATTATCTTATATTTAGCCATGCAAGCTAAAAATCTCAAATTGGCTTAAATTCTTCCCTCTACTCAACTCCAACTTCCCCTCAGTCACCAATTTCTGCTGATATCATTTTCTAGATACTTCTCAAATTACCATTTGCTCTCCATCCCAACCTGCACAGCCCTGGTTTTCAGTTTCTTGGACTAATCGCACAGCCTCATACTTTACCCTCTAGCAGCATAAGGCTCCATGAAGTCTCCACCTAATTTTGTTAAATTCCCTTTTGGGATACTTTACCGTTCCCTATCCTGTGCAGGTCATCCTCCAACTTCCCTGACCTCCAGACCCATTTACAATTCACCTGGGTACAATCCCTCCAGGAAACCACCCCTTCTCCACCCACCTGTTCCATGCAACCTTGGCACCTTGGTCATACTTCTATCACTTTACCTCTCTCTCTCTCTACTGTAATTATCTGACTACAAGTCTCGCTTAACATTTGCCTGTAAGCATGTTAGCGACAGAAAACACACCCTTCATACACTTTCTATCTCCAGCCCCTAGAATTTTACCCAGCACATAATGAAACTTATTTTTTACATCTCTGGCTCCCACTACAAGTGATTTGTCTATTATAGCCCATGTAATTCATGAATTCACAAACAGATCCACTCAATCTCTTGAGGTTAAGTATCTTCTACTCAGGTAGTCTTTGTTTGGTGATTTACTTTAACATTTAACTGTAAATATTATACCTATATAGGTGTATATATTAACTATTTAATATCATTTTTAAAATTTAGTCATTTATTCATCATGTACTGAATGCTTTCTTTTTGCTTAATTTTATAAGAGCTAAGAATCCAAAACAAAACACCTAGTCTCTGCAACCATGATGTTTACAAGAAAGTATTTATTTATTAATGTGGTAATTTGATGAAAATAAAAAGTTTTGGGGGATATATGCTGGAAAATGTGGAGGAAATGATCATGGTAACTAATAAATCATAGGTAGCTCATTATGTAACAGGGACTGTCGAAACTACTTTTTATATGTTCTTTTCAGGTCCTTACTCTTGGCTCTTAAAAATAAAATGATTTGCCTATGTCACACAGCTAGTAAAATTTAAAACCAGGTCTTTCAGGTTTCAAAATGCAGCCCCTTTACAATCCAGAAACAGAAACAAAAACATATGTGTATATCAGTTTCTTTCAAAAGTCAATGAATGCAATAGTGAAGACATGCAGGCATGCAGGTGCCTAATGGAAATGTTTCATTTATATTCAGGACAGTTGTGCAGATTAATTAAATACTCATTAGCTGTACTTGTTTTTAGCTTAAATTCCTCATCCTGGGTGTGACAACATTAGTTCTTTCACAGCCTCCAGAAACTCAACTTGGCTGTCATCTAAGACATTGGCTAGTAGAGGATGTATAGCATTACTACAGAAATGCAGTTTGTTGGATAAAATCTTTCAATATTGGGGGTCCATGGCAAGAAGTAATAAGAGGACTTCTTGACAGAGAGAGTGTTTGTAACCATTAGAAAAGGCAGTTGAAAGTTTCAGGAACACTCTGTACCTCGACTCTATTTCCCAGGGCCAGGGCCACTGCATGGGGACTGATGGGAGGACAAAGTGCTGGAAGGTGAAATGACTAGCTGATTTTGGATAGCATATGATTCTCAGGCTCATGGGAACAAGTTTGGCACACTCCTTTTCCAGCCTCCAGTCCAACCTGAGCCCCTACAATGCCTTTCTAGCACCAGGAACAAAGTTGTGTAAGAGTGTCACTGGTATTGATGCTGTCTTTATCAAAGTATAAACATTAATTTCTTTTTCTCTTTAATTTACTTTTAATTATACTTGGCATACAATATTATATTAGTTTTAGGTGTACAACATAGAGATTCAATGTTTATATACCTTATAAAATAATCACCATTAATAGGTATTATAACCATCTGTTACTATGAATAGTTATGATGATATTATTGACGATATTCCTTATGCTGTACATTTTATCCTAGTGACTAATTTTATTTTTAGTGTTTTTAATTAAATTTATTGGGGTGATATTGTTTAATAAGATCATATAGGTTTCAAGTGTACATTTCTAGGACACACCACCCAAAGTCAAATCATCCTCCCCTTTACCCTTTACTACCCTCTGACCACTTTTTCTCTGGTAACAACCATACTGTTATCTGTATCTATGAGTTTCAGATATATATTTCACATATGAGTGGAATAATGGTTCTTAGTTTTTTTTGACTGACTTATTTTACTTAGCATAATATTCTCAAGGTCCATCCATGTTGTCACAAATGACAGTATTTCATCTTTTCTTATGGCTGAGTAGTATTCCACTGTATATATGTACCACATCTTCTTTATCCAATCTTCTTTCAAAGGACAGTTTGGTTGTCTCCATGTCATGGCCACTGTGAATAATATTGCAATGAACACAGGGGTGCATATATCTATACAAGTAAATGTTACCCAGTAGAGCGATTGCTGGGTCATATGGTAACTCTATTCTTAATTTTTTGAGGAACTACTATACTATTTTTCACAGTGACTGTACCAATTTACATTCCCACCAGCAATGAATGAGGGATCCTTTTTCTCCACAACCTCTCCAACATATAATATTACTTGTCTTGTTGATAAGTCACACCCCAGTGACTTATTTCATAACTGAAAGTTTGTATTTATTAACCTCTGTCTTTTTTTCTGCCTGTACCCCTACCCTAAACATTTCTTTTTATTTTAAAAAGACTAATTTGTTCCATGAGATTATCTGGCCAGGCATGGAAAAAAAGGACATTTGTAGATTTCTCATGAAAAAAACAAAGGCACTTAAAAGTTTGTTTTTTATCCTGTACTTTTTGAACTGCTGTAAATGTAATCCATGACAACTGTGTGTAATGGAGATGAGTGAACCAGTTGTAACAGGATTACATACACTGATTATTTGGTTGGAACAAGTAGTTCCAGTGTTTAAAATTTTTTCAGGCCCATTCTCACAGGCACTGTACAAGCGAATAATAACATTTCGTATTTGAAAAGGAAGACAAGGGCATGACAGCAGAAAAAGCATACCTCATCTCTCTCTTTCTGTCTCCCTGTCTCCCTGTCTCTCTCTCTCTGGCATAGCAGAGACAGAAGAAAGACAACTCAGGTGAAAAATTTAATTTATACCAATTTCACAACTTCACCACAGGAACCATTTCCATATGTTGAAGAGAAAGACAAGAATGAACAGAAGTGGTAGTGGAAAGACAAGGTGTACAAGAGAACATGAGGTAGCCTTTGAGAGATCCTCGCCAAACACAATGCTGTGACACAAAGACAATAACTCTTTCTCCTCCTGGCTTTGATCTTGCTGAATAAAAAGTGACTTGCTGCCTGCATTAGAGTTCATCATAAATCTTTGAGATAAAACACCTGGAACAAGATGCAGTCTATGCAATGCCTGAGAACAAACATTACAGAACTGGGCTGGTTTTTTATTTTTCATAATGCTTAGTCTGAAAAAATTAAGCAGTTAAATATTGTTCTGTTGGTATTTTAATTGTTGCTATAGAAGTAAACTTAGTAAAAATTGAATATGAAAGTTACCAAAAGTGTATGTTTCCCTATCATCTGATAAATGGTATAGACCCCAGGAAAATAATAATGCTTTTCATTTGGCTTTCGCAGAAGAGAGAAGTTTAGTGATAACTTTACTAACAATGATCTGAGAAAGGAATAGAATATTTACATAGGAAGGAAAAAGCACAGAGTAGCAACTAAAATTTTCAAATCACCCCAAAATTCAATTTATTTTGCGAATTGTTTCTGCACACAGAACTCTTCACAATGTAGTTAAAATCAGGCAGATTTATGACTTGTGGTTTTGCCCCTCCCCTGTGCTTTTATGTGTTACCCTCTACTTGTTATAGTTTTAGGAAACCCAGAGACCAGATTAACTTTCTCCTTTCCTTCCTCCACCTGAGTTTAGGGCAGGCTGGAGTCCATGATCTCCAATTATAGCCCATGCTTATCTCACTCAGTCTCAGCTCTGGTTTTAACTTATGTTCATTCTCTATCCCATCCTTTGCCTTGGATCAAATCCTCCATATGACTCAGAAATGAGTCAAATCCCAGCTTATTTCTCATATCATCTCAGAGACTTTGAGAGGTGTCTCTTCCTTCCAAGAATACTTTCTCATACGCCAACTAATAAGTAACCAATACAGCACACTTTCTGGCATAAACAACACATCGTCGTTGTCGGCAGCCGTCCGTCTCGAGAGACGATGGTGTAGCTTCTTAAGAGTCTATCTGCACCGCCAAGAATGGCTGTGCAGTCCGACTCGGGAGTGACACGGTATCTGTCTCCTCCCGTGTTGAATCGACATCTTACGATGACGCTGGAGTGTCCTCTCCAGTGAAGCTGAAGCTACAGAGCCTCGAGAGACGATGGTGTAGCTTCTTAAGAGTCTATCTATCTGCACCGCCGAGAATGGCTGTGCAGTCTGACTCGGGAGTGACACGGTATCTGTCTCCTCCCGTGTTGAATCGACATCTTGCGATGACGCTGGAGTGTCCTCTCCAGTGAAGCTGAAGCTACAGAGCCTGGGCAGGGTGATATGGAGGGTCTGTTGTTGCCCATGCAGCAGACCGTAAACAACACATATTCTTACTTATATATGGCCCTTGAGGCAGCTCATTCTGGGAATGGCCCCATTTGGTGAGGGCAAATTCTCACCACTTAATGCATAAGACTGTGGACTGGCAAATGTTATAGATGTCAGATTATTATTTGCAGCAACTCCTGATTTTCCATCTGGGGTAAATTAGCTCCCATTGTGCAGTCTTTCATGCTGTGTAGCCCTTCAGCAGACACTTAAATGCCTGCATTGTTCCAAGTTTAAGCAATTAGAATACAATAATAAAACAAAAATAGTACCTGCCTTTCAGGGTGCATGGTTGAGATTCTTCAGTCTAGGCAGGGGTGGGGGTGGGGATGGGTGGGGTGGGGTGGGGGTGGGGCAGAAAAATCAAAGGCAAATAGTTTATACAGTTATATATCTGCTTTTTTTTGGAATAGGAAATTTCAACAGACTTCCCCAACTTGATGTTAAAAAATCTAACTGGAAAAAAGAAATCATGGAACAATTTGCTTTTCTTATGCTTAGTGCGCAGTTCTGCTGCCCTGAACAGCTCTCTTTCTTAACTCACAGGACACACTGAATTTAGTTGGGGAAATTTTATACAAATACACACAATTTAAATCTGTTGGAAGAGAAATGGCATTTTCACAAAATTTTATCCATTTTATTCTAATGTAGGACAAATATACATTTTGTATCTGGAAGAAAACTGATACTTCTACTGATATATAAAGCTTCTGGTACTCATGGGATTGCCACTGAATACAATATGCTGTGAGAAAAAATGACTTTCACAACCAATAATGACAAACAGAATATGGTATGTTGTAAAACTGACCAGATATCGAAACAAGGCAGGCTTAGGAATGAGAAAGCTAATGTATTTATTTTAGAGACTAATAAACTATCTTGACATATTTTCCTACTGGTAGCTCAAACCAAACATTTGTGAAGTCTCTAAAAAGGAATGTTAGACTCATTACCATATTTGAGAAAGGGCATAAGGGGCAAAGGTACTAGAACAATGACTTCATGCTCATTCTGATCCTCCTAAGCTACTGAATTAAAATCAAATAAAAGATAATGAACTTTCTTCATGGCTTAGAGACTTAGAGCTTGATTTTTTAAAAATTTTATGGATTTTTTTACAAAAACCATTAATAAGAAATAGCTGCTATCTCCCAAGGTATATGGGAGGTATATAGGATGCCTTCTTTTCTAGCT
Organism: Furipterus horrens; assembly: GCF_987537825.1. Classification (NCBI taxonomy): domain Eukaryota; kingdom Metazoa; phylum Chordata; class Mammalia; order Chiroptera; family Furipteridae; genus Furipterus; species Furipterus horrens. The sequence goes on from NW_028327177.1 coordinate 48,711,775, forward strand.
CTATAACTATCTCATTCCATGATATTTATATCTTTAAAAAGTTAATAGGTTGAAAGTGGCAACAAAGACAGTATTCCATGTAAATATTGAAGAAGAGCCAGTTGCCATTTATATGCGATTTGAAATTCAACATTCCCTTTAGGATTCAGTAGCTGAAAGCTGTCTCTGGCTCCATTTATCTTAACCCTAAATGGATATGTGTTATTTTCGGAGGTCTGGACAACACCAGAAAGTTATAACACTGGTATACCTATAATTATACCTTTACTGATAGCTATACCTATTCCTATTCTGACAACTTTTTGAGTGTATATCTAGTTCCATGTTGTATCCTCAGCACAGCCACAGTGCATTCAATAAATATTGTGGATCTATGAATATATTGTTCTCCCAGAAATAAGTATGAATTACGATGACCACAAAAAAATGGCGTAATACCAATTTGTTGTCAAAGTGCATAATAACAAAGTTTATATTATTTTAAGGTAAAGATCATTTGTTATTTGAATTATTCAAAAAGGATTGCCTAGTATGTACTGGCTTGTCTTCGTTTCTATTTTAATTGAGCATTCTAAAATTGGCATTCATAGTTGATATTAGATATTTTTCCATTTCAAACAAGATGATCACAAACCAGATGATGTATTAGACACAAGAAAGTGAAAATGCTGAAATTATACCTATTACGATATTTTTAATTTAGGAGAATTCATCGCTAGTTGGGACAGATAGGATGTAATGGATGACCTGAGAAAATGATTGTGGGTTGGGTCCATGCAAAGTAATTCTAGATATCTTCACATGAATTAGGGATCCCCCCCAGTGCTTTTAGAGAAAAGTAGCTTATAAAGCTCTAAATTAGACATCCAAAGATATATTAGCATAGCATCCAGAGCCAGAATGTGAAAAAGTAAGTAAAAAAGGAGAGTTGGATGACCTGTTTTTGTAGACATTTCTCAGGATCTATGCATTTCTTTATAATAAATAGTGATACTTCTTAAATATCTATAACGACTTTCTAATCAAACTATTGGAAACCTAAGACACATTCTCAGAGAGAATTATGAAATTTTAAAATGACCTTAGAAAAGGTATGTTAACAAATGTCATTAAGATATTAATGGGTGAGAAAGTACTCATGCAACTTGCTCATGCTATAAAAAAGGCATATTTAACTTTTCACATAATTTTCTAGAAGAAATTTTAAAAGCGTTAATAAGCAGTTCCTTGGTTACTGAAGTTTTTTGTTTCCCAGTCACATTCTTATACATCAGAAGACCTCAAGTAAATGATACTATTTGTTGATGTATAATTCTTTATGTAAATGCAATTAGTCAATATAGATATAAAGTAAGAATCAGAAAAGTTGACACATTAATTCTACACAATACTAACCCCAAATAGGACACTTAATTTGATATGGCTACATCATTGGCTGGTTTTAAACAAAGTTTATTTTACCTTTCTATAGGTCTTTGTGGACATTTTTTGATGCATCTGCAACTGATGCTTAGTATAATGGAGAACCCAGACAGTTGGAAAGAACACTATTATTGATAGAAGTCACCAAAGTTTAAAATTCAAATGGCAATTTGAAATTGTCAACTCATAAACCATGTGAGCAGCATTATGCACTTAGGAATGCCTACTGAGTGGACAGAGCTAATCATGAGAACCAGAATTCAAAGATTCAACTGTGAAGTCACATGAATTCAGGACTGGGCAAACATTTTGACTATGTATAACCTTAGTGGACAAAGCCAGTCTACAGACAGAATTATGATGTAGCCATGAACAACAACAAAAGAGACACTAAAGCCCACAAATCTCCAGCAAAAAGAGGAGTGTTACGTCTTATTACTTCTAAATTTCAGATCTAGTTCTTCATGAGTACTGATTACATTCACGTTCCTTAATTTTGTGCCATACAATTTTCATTAGCTTGAGTGGGTTTCATTTAGTTATAACTAAACAATTAATCACCACAATATGAACTTCATGAAAGTAGAGACATGGCCTGTTTTGATTATAACTTAAAAAACCATACTTAGCAATCATCAAAGATGGTTGAATGCATTAACTACATAGTGAAAAATATAAACTCCAGAGGAATCTGGGAGGAAAAGATAGTGAGGAAAAAAGTGGTGCAAGGCCTTGAATACTGGCTAGGACTTAAATGAGAAGAGAAGAGGAAGAAATTTTAGCTATATTGGAGCACCAGAAGTTTCATAGTTGTATTTAACCAACAGTTAGTGTGTGCCTACGCTCTAGGAATTATGCTGATTTCACAAACATAATTAACAAAGTAGGTTATGCCTAAATGCCTTAACCAACTCCTTAAAAATACAGTCATCCTTTCTTTATGTCTCCACTGAGACATGACAGTGAAGGGGAAAATGGAAAGGAATGATTTAAAAATAAGTCTGAGATCATATTGTTCTAGACCACACACTCTGAGACTCTAGCCTGCCTACCTTGTCATTGTAGTGCTTTATATAAATTTCAAATTGATAGGAACAGCAGAAAATCTCAGAAAAGCAGAAGAAAAGGAAATAAAAAGTTTAAATTACATGAAGGAATATTAAGTTTGAAAATATGCTGATGCATACATCTACTTGTATAAAGACATTTAAATTATTCACATGCAGGTGTCTCTATGAAACATGCAAAAAAAATAAGCATAATAAGGCAGGGTGGATATATGAGTACTTTGAAAAGTAGAAAAGCTGTCTATAAACACAGAGCACTATTATAGTTATGTGTTATTCTGATATACAATAAAACATTCATCATTGAATGAGGAACATTAAGGAAAAGGCTGTGTGCAATGCAATTTGATTTTCAAACTTGGATGACATCTCTACTAATTCTGAGCTATGATGTTAGTAGAAACAATCACATATACGTATGAATGTAAAATAAATGAAATTAAATTACAGAACAGAGGATAAATGCTATTTGGGGGATGAATCAATTATTTAGAAAGCAGATATAGCATTGCATGCCTATGAAAGGGAACATAAAAATTATTGAAAACTTAAAGATTAAAAATATTGGACTTCATGTGAAAGATCATACATGTTCTAGGAGGAGGCTTTCAGTATCTTTCCTTTGGAAATTCAGTAGGGGTAAATAAGAAGAAATAAAATAACATAAGTACTTCCATTCTGGTTATTCAAAGAGGAGCCCATAAGAGAATAAGTAAAGCACTGTGCTTATAATTGTGAATGTAGGAGAAGAAATGAGATCTTTACTCAGAAAGAAAATGCAAGGACTTCTGGCAAGATGGAGGCATAGGTAGACACACTTTGCCTCCTTGCACAAACGTAAGAAGGATTACATCTACTTCAAAACAAACAAAACAAAACAAATGAACAAACAACCAGAACTTCCAGAAAAATTGAACTGCATGGAAATCCAACAAAGATTTAAAGAAGTAATACTCATCTAAAAAGTAAGAGGGGCAGAGACGGGGAGCTGAGGCAGAGAGAACACAGTGCAGCAGTGATGGCAAGGCAGTATCTGTGGCCAGCCATTGGAAAGAGCAGTCACATGTTATAAAACTCAGGAGAGACACCAGGAGAGCAATCACAGTCCCAGGCCACACTGCGCAGCTCATGATTCCAGTGCTGAGAAAATAAAGCTTCATTACTTCTGGCTGTGGAAACCAATGGGAGTTGGGATGGTGGAAGAAACAGCTAGTCTCCCAGAAGAGTCTGTTTAGTGGTCCCCCATGGTCCTAGAATCTACACAAACCCACCCACACTGAAAACCATCACAGGACAACAACTAGAGGGGCACCAGTCACATACAGGAATTGGGTGACAGTACTGGAAAAGGGGAGAGTGCTGAGCAAGTGGCATTGTTCCCTCTCTGACCCCTCCCACACATACAGCGCCACAACGTGGTGAAATGGGTCACCCCACATTGATGAATACCTAAGGCTCCACCCCTTACAATGTAACAGGTATGATAGCTCTATATAATACATAAGGCAAACACAGGAGGCTGCCAAGTGGAGGAGACAGAGAAGTGTGGCCCAAAAGAGGGAGCAGATCAAGGCTCCAGAGGGAGAACTAAGCAACAAGGAGATAGCCAATCTAACAGACACAGAATTCAAAATACTGGTGATAATGATGCTCAGGGAAATGATTGAGTATGGCAAATGCATAAGGGAAGAAGTGAAGGTTATACTAAGTGAAATGAAGAAAAAGCCACACAAAAGCAAATGGGAAGGGAAGGAAGCCAGGATTAAAATCAATGTTTTGGAACATAAGGAAAAAATAAAGTCAACCAGTACAGAATGAAAAAACAAGAATTGAAAAAAATGAGGAGAGGCTTAGGAACCTCTGGGACAGCTTTTAACATACCAGCATCGAACCATAGGCACGCCAGAAAGAGAAGAGGAAGAGCAAGAAATTGAAAACTTCTTTGAAAAAGTAATGGAGAAAAACTTCCTTAATTTGGTGAAGGAAATAGACATAAAAGTCCAGGAAGCAGAGAGATTCCCAAAGAAGCTAGACCCAAAGAGGACCACACCAAGACACATCATAATTAAAATGCCAAAAGTTAAAGAGAGAATCTTAAAAACAGCAAGCAAAAAGAAGAGAGCTACCTACAAAGGAGTTCCCATAAGATTGTCAGCTGATTCCTCAAAAGAAACTTTGTAGGCAAGAAGGGACTGGCAAGAAGTATTCAAAGTGATGAAAGCAAGGGCCTGCAACCAAGATTACTCTATCCAGCAAAGCTATCATTTAGAATGGGAGGGCAGATAAAGCGCTTCCCAAAGTAAAGCTAAGGGAGTTTATCATCACCAAACTACTATTATATGAAATGTTAAAGGTACTTATTTAACAATAGGAATAAGATAAACACTATAAACAGTAAAATGACAACAAATTCACAACTATCAACAAATGAGTCTAGAGGACTTCCAGCCAAGATGGAGGCGTAGACAGACACGCTGCTTCTCCCTCCACAACTAAGAAGGAATACAACTACCTCAAAACTAGAAGCAAGCAGAAATTCCAGATAATCAAACTGCATGGAAGTCCAGAAAACAAATATATAAAGAAGAAATACTCATCCAGATAGGTAGGAGGGATGGAGCCAGGGTGGAGAGGATGCGGTATAGTGGCAGCAGCAGTGGCGGCAGTGGCAGGCCAGGGGAAAGTGCAGTCATACATTTTAAAAAGTCAGGAGGGACACCTGGGGAGCATTCTCAGCTCCTCACCAGGCCTTACAGCTCACAATTCCAGCACTGGGGAAAATCAAGCCTCATTGATTCTGACTGTGCAGACCAGTGAGTTTTGGGATGGAGGCAGAAACTTCCAGTCTCTCAGCAGAGACTGCTTGTTTAAAGGGCCCCCATGGTCTGAGAATGCACGCAGACCCATCCACTCTGGGAACGACAGCCAGGGCAACATCTAGAGAGGCGCCAGTCCCATACGGAAGTGGGAGAAGTGCCTGAAAAAGGGGCAAGTGCTGGGCAGGCAGCATTGTTCCCATTAGGACCCCTCCCCCACATACAGCGCCACAACGTGGTGAAACAGGTCGCCCTCTACTGACAAATCCCTAAGGCTCTGCCCCTTACAATGTAATAGGAGTGACAACTCTACCTGGGACACGGAGGCAAACAAACACAGCCTGTCAGAATGAGGAGACAGAGAAGTATGGCTCAAAAGGGGGAACGGATCAAGGTTCCAGTGGGAGAACTAAGTGACAAGGAGATAGTCAACCTAACAGATGAGGAGACAGACAACCTAACAGACACAGGATTCAAAACAGTGGTGATAAAGGTGCTCACAGGCTTGACAAACGCGTAAGAAGTGAAAGCAATGCTAAGAAATAAAGGAAAATCGACACAAAACCAATGGTGAAGAGAAAGAAACCAGGGTTCAAACAATGATTTGGAACACAAGGAAGTAAAAAACAGTCAACCAGTGCAGAATGAGGAAGCAATCAGTCAAAATAAGGAGTAAAACTTCCCAAATTTTGTGAAGGAGATGGACATACAGGTCCAGGAAGCATGGAGGTTTCCAGGCGAGCTGGACCAAGAGGGGACCAAACCAGGATGCATCATGAATGAGATGCCAAAGATGAAAGATAAAGAGAGAGTCCTGTGGGCAGCGAGAGAGCGGCAGAGAGTTGCCTACAGGGGAGTGCTTATAGGACTATTAGCTGATTTCTCACTTTGCAGGCAGGAAAGGACTGGCAAGCAGTATTCAATGCGATGAAAGGCAACCTGCAACCATGATTACTCTATCCAGCAAAGCTATCATTTGGAATGGAAAGGCAGATAAAGTGCTTCCCATACAAGGTAAAGCTAAAGGAGTTCATCATCACCAAGCCATTATTATATGAAATGTCAAAGGACTTACTTAAGGAAAAGATCAAAACTATGAACACTAAAATAATAACAAACTCACAACTATCAACAACTGAATCTAAAAAGTAAAAACAAAATCCAACTAAGCAAACCAGAATAGGAACAGAATCATAGGTGTAAGGATCATTTGGAGAGTTATCAACTGGGAGGGGGGAGGGGGAGAAATGGGGATATGGCGCAGGGATTAAGAGTCATACTCAGTTGGGACAAAATAGACAGGGTGACGTTAAGAATAATATAGGAAAGGGTGAAGCCAAAGAACTTATATTCAGGACCCATGGACATGAACTGAGGGGGGTGGGATTGCTGGAGAAAAGGGGGATACTGGGCAGAGGGGAGCAAAGGAGAAAAAAATTGGAACTACTGTAACAATATAATCAATAAAATATACTTAAAAACAAACAAACAAAAAAACCAAATGAGTCTAAAAAACAAAAGCAAACTAAGCAAACAACTAAAAAAGTACAGAACCATAGTTACGGAGATCATGTGGAGGGTTATCAGTGGGGAGGCAGGAGTGAGGAAATGAGGGAAAAGGTGTAGGGATAAAGAAGCATGACTGGTAGGTACAAAATAGACAGGAGGATGTTAAAAATAGTATAAAGTAAATGGAGAAGCAAAAGAACTAAAATGCATGGACATGAACTAAGGAGAGGGGGATTGCTGGAGGGAAGGGGCTACTGGGCAGTGGGGGGGGGAGGGGAAAAAACTGGGACAACTGTAATAGCATAATCAACAAAATATACTTTAAAAAAAGAAAGAAAATGCAAAGGAGATGGAGGCATAAAGGTGACAGAAGAGATCCAGCACCATCTTCACGAGTGTTTAGTAACAATGCTATGTTAAGAGAATTATAGAACTTAGAATTGGAGGATTAGGTTTCCATCTAATGGTATCACTTTCAGCCATATGGACTCAAAAAGCCATTTCCTTTCTCTAGTAAAATGATGATAATAATGGCTATTGCTCTATGTAAGAAACTGTGAAAATCAAAAGAGCTAATGCTTGTAAAAGTACTTTTAAAATTGGTGTTATATAAAACCCATTATTAAAAAAATTCCTTTGAGGAGTCCTAGGGCAAGGTTGGGGTTGGGCAGTTTGGCAAGTAGTTTAAGTGACAGAGAAAGGGGTCACTTTCCCATATGATTCTAGGGCATTGTCTACCTCATCATCCTTTGATCTCCACATTCCCCCTGCTCAAATTTCTGGTTTCTTCAATATTGGAGGCACATTTTTCACTTTCAAAAATTTCCTTATTATTCATATTAGCCCAATTTCTTCTCTTTGGCTTTAAACATATTTGGGGATAAGAAGGAGGCAGAAGAAAAGGGAGCAATACCTGGGATGATTTCCCATTGCTCTGATCTCCCAAGAATGCCCCTACCTTTCCCTCATATTCCTGGCTCAGATTTTATGTGACTCTTTTCCAGGCATAAGATGTCTTCTCTCTTTCTCTGCAGGTCTGTGCTCAGCTCCCCACTAGAGATCTCCTTCCAGATATCCAGAGCACAGTGAATACAAAGGAACCTCCGTGATGCCTTGGGAGGTGGACCACGGCAGCTCCCTTTATTTGCATGTTACAAATGAGAAGCTAAAAGTTTGAGTGATTGATTTCAAACAACACTCTGAGTCATTGATAAAGCTGAAAATGGAATCCAAATCCTCAACCTGCACTTGAAATTCAATGAGGCTTTTCTTCTTGATACCTCCCAGAATTCTGAATAATCTCAATGGTTTTGCGAGATACTTGCTTTATATGTCTCAGATTGAGGAACAAAGGAAATTTTATATGCCCACTATTAATTTTATCCTTGTTGATTAGAAGAAACCCTTTCAAGAGATTAGAATGAAGAAATCTTCTGTTCCATAAGCCACAAAGTCAAAAGCCAGTTAGCCTATTTGATTTTTTGTCAAGGTATTCTTTCATTTTTTTCCCCCAATTTATGTGTTCTGGCTGCTGAAATGCTGGGAAAACCATATCCATGTTCTCTTGTGAAAAAATTTTCTCCTATTTCTCCTTACTCTCTGTGCTACCTTAATGACCTGGCTTGGATTGTGTCCATTGCTACTCAGGCATCAAGCAACAGGAGATTCTGATTCACACCAACCCTGCTCTAGGTCCTCACCCATTTCTTTAGTGCAGCTGAGTATGCCAGATACTTTAAAATGCTAGAGTACTACAGACACCACAATGCACAAAGTAGTCACAATTCCCAAATAAAAATATAAAACATAGAGGCTATCAGAGGGGGGGAAAGGGAATAAGAATTGAAGCACGTGGTATGCGTGTCTGTGTATATGTATATATATCTGTGTGTGTAAGCTCTCATGTGAACTATTTTAGATAGTGCGGTCAGGAATGATGAGGGTGAGTGGACACCAGAGAAAGTGAAGAAGTAAGCTGTGTAAATAGTAGAGTCAGAGTGTTTTAAGTGAGGGAGTAGTAAAAGTCAAACTCCTGCATTGCAAGCATTCTGGTGTCATTAAAGAACAGGTGGTGGACATTGAGGCTGGAGAACAACAAGGGGCATCAAAGTTATGGGAATGTCCCTGAGGACTGTAAGGCTGCCAGAGCATTTAAAGTTCTATAAGCCATGGTAATGACTTTGAATTTCATTTGGACTCAAATTTAAGTAGTTTCTGACTTTCCTCCCACTAAATGGTTTAGAGCAGAGGAGTAAAATGATCTGGCTTGAATAGGAATACTGTAATTGCAAGACGGAGAAACAACTACTTGAACAAGCAGTCTTAGGGCAGATATCCCAAGTGAGAGATGATAATGACTTAGACTTGGGTGTTTGGAGTTAAGATGGTAAGAAGTGACTTGGTTGGGGTGAGTATGCATTTCTAAGATATATTTAACTGGAGCTGATAATAGGCTGGGTGCAAAATGAGAGAAATAGAGAGGAGATAAGGATGGGATGAGAAATCACACCCCGATCCAAAGGGATCTTCAGTTCCTCATTGAGATGGGGATACTCTTGTGGGGCAGCAAATTCTGTGAAAAATTCAACTGTTCTGTTTTGGACTTGGTAAGCTCAACATCCAAGTAGAGATGCTATATATGCATCAAGAGCAGGAGAATGGAGCCAGTAAAACACACGTGTGTGCACACACACACGCACTCACACACACACACTGAGGAACATTAAGTGAGCTAAAGAACAAGCAACAGCCAGGATTGATTAACTGGTAGACTTGTAGGCCACTCCGCTTACATTTTTGTACCATACTGTAGGGTTTCTTTTTGTATAAAAGGTTTTATTTTCTTACTCCAAAGGAAATGTCATGATTTTTTTTGAAAAAATACCTTCCCAAAAGTATAAGAATCAGAATATTTCGTCGTCGGCAGCCGTCCGTCTCGAGAGACGATGGTGTAGCTTCTTAAGAGTCTATCTGCACCGCCGAGAATGGCTGTGCAGTCCGACTCGGGAGTGACACGGTATCTGTCTCCTCCCGTGTTGAATTGACATCTTGCGATGACGCTGGAGTGTCCTCTCCAGTGAAGCTGAAGCTACAGAGCCTGGGCAGGGTGATATGGAGGGTCTGCTGTTGCCCATGCAGCAGACCCCCCCTCTCTTCGCAGCTGAAGGGTCCAAGGGAAAGACGGAGTCAATACAGCTTGGCTTCAGGTGCGCCGCAGGAGTTGCCGGTGTTGACTACAACGTCAAACCGCCTTAGGGACTCCGGCTCCGGATTTTCTGTCGGGGTTTACTCCCTTAGCCTTTCCCCTGAAGAGGTATGCCGCAAGGCAGTGGAGGTTTTTTGGAGTCAAGAGTTTTCCTTCTCTGAAGTGCCCTGGCTGGAAGATCGAACCAGCGACACTTAGCTCGCAGGCCGACGCTCAATCCACTGAGCCAAACCAGCCAGGGACAACAAATACAGTATTCCCTCACTTATCACGGGCAATTACGTTCTAGACACCACCACCCCCCCACGATAGGTGAAAATCCGCGAAGTAGGAACCTTACATTTATTTTAGTATTTATATGTATTTTAAGGCTTTATAAACACTTCCCACACACTTATAAACTGTTCCCAGTCCCTTATTAACCTTTTCCACATTTTTATAAGTACTACTTATGTTCTTAAACATATTCTACACTCTTAAACCTACATAACTTTAACAACATACGTATACAGTACCGCAAAATCCCGCAATATAGCGAGGCCGCGATAAGTGAACCACGATATAGAGAGGGACTGTAAGTGGAAGCATATACTGTGTTCATAAATTAGAAGAATTAACATCATAAAAATGTTTATACTATCCAAAGCAATTTATAGATTCAATGCAATCCCTATTAAAATAGCAATGGTATATTTCACAGATCTAGAACCAATATTCCTAAAATGTATATGGAACCAAAAAAGACCCCAAACAGCCTCAGCAAACTTGAGAAAGAAGAACAAAGTTGAAGGTATCAAAATACCTGTTATCAAACTATACTACAAGGTCATTATAATCAAAACAGCCAGGTACTGGCCTAAGAACAGGCATATAGATCAAGGGAACAGAACAAAGAGCCCAGAAATAATCCCACGTCTATATGGCCAATTAATATTTGACAAAGGAGGCAAGAGCATACAGTGGAGTACAGACAGTCTTTTCAATAAATGATGCTGGGAAAATTGGACAGGTACATACAAAAAAAAGAAACTAGACCATCAACTTATAATATACACAAAAATAAACTCAAAATGAATAAAATACTTAAAATGTAAGTCACAAAACCATATTTCAGGCATCTCTCATAGCAATATTTTTGCCAATTTGTCTTCTAGGACATGGGAAACATGTGCTCTGTAAAAGAAAATGTCAACAAAATAAAAAGGGAAACCACTGTCTGGAAGAACATATTTTCCAATTATTCACCTGATTATAAGAAGTTACTTTCCAAAATATATAAAGAATTTACACCACTCAACACCAGGAAGACAAACCATCCAATTTCAAAAGGGGCAAAGGACCTGAATAGATACTTCCCCAAGGAGGAAGTACAGATGGTCAGTAGACATGAAAAAATGCTCAATGTCACTAATCATCCAAGAGATTCAAATTAAAACCACAATGAGATATCACCTCACAGCTGCCAGAATGGCTACCATCAATAAATATCAATGAACAAGTGCTGGCAGGATGTGGAGAAAGGGGAACCCTAGTGCACTGCTGGTGGGAATGCACATTGGTGCAAGCACTATGGAAAACAGTATGGAGTTTCTTCAAAATATTATCTTTTGACTGAATATATTTAATATTCAGTTTATAGCCATTGCTTATTTTTCCTCAATAAGCATTCATGCACATACACATACAATAATTATTATGATGTTCACTGATATTTTATCATGTGGATGGCAGGCACTGTGCATGCCGTTTCTTGCATTGTCTCACTTAATTCTTACCACTACGTGTCAGGTGTTAGGGAGATTCCAAAATCATGTTCCTCTTAGAGTTGTTGCCTTGGTAGAGCAGGGACTGAAACTCAGGTTTTCTGATGCCAGAGCTTGGACTTTGCCTACTGCACCCTCCAATATTATAGAAATTAAAATATGCACATTGAGCAACAGGAACTCTCATTCATTGCTGATGGAAATGCAAATGGTACAGCTACTTTGGAAGATAGTTTGGTTTCTCATAAAGCTAAACATGGTTCTGCCATATGATCAAGCAGTCGAGCTCCTTGGTACTTATCCAAACAAATTGAGAACTTATATCCATGCAAAAACCTGCACACAGATGTTTATAGCTGCTTTATGCACAATTGCCAAAACTTTCAAGCAACCAATAAAAAGATATGAAAAAAGTTGTATGTATATTACTCAGCAAAAATATCTGAAAAAGCCACATACTGTATGATTCCAGCAATACAACATTCTGGAAAAGTACAACGATAAAGACTGTAAGGAGAACAGTGGTTGTCAAGGGTTTTAGGAGAGAGAAGGATAAACAGGTAGAGCCCAGGGTACTTTTAGGGCAATAAAATTATCCGGTGTGACTCTATAATGCTGGATACATGTTATTATATGCTTCTCAAAACCTATAGAATATACATACAACATCAAGATTGAACCTTAATGTAAGCTACGGACTTCGGATGATAATTATTTGTCAATGTGGGTTCACTGATAATAATAATGAGAGAGATTCACAGAGAACTGTGGGGGCGATGCTGCCACCCCAGTAAGCAAGGAGGGCAGAGCATCAAACGAGAGAACTATTCTTGGGCTTTAAAATCTAATGGACTTTGTCTTGCTAAGTTTTGGACTTACATGAGACCTATCACCCGCTACTCCTTTTCCCCTCTATTTTGGAAGCACATAGCTATCTGGTTCCACCAGTTCATAGTTGGAAAGAAATTTTGCCTCTGGATGAATATATCTTAAAGTCTTACCCATATTCGATTTAAGTGATACTTAGATGAGGCTTTGGATTCTAGACTTTAGAGCTAATGCTAGGATAAGTTAAGACTTTTAGGACTGTTGGGATGAAACTGAATATATATTGCATGTAAAGTCATAAATTTGGTGGGGTTAGAATGGAATGATTATGACTAAGTGTTTGTGTCCCTTCAAAAATTTATATGTTGAAGTCCTAATCCTAATGTGGCTATATTTGGAGATGTGGCTTCTAAGAAGTAATTAAGGTTAAATGAGGTCATAAATGTAGGGCCTCTGATGGAATCTGATAGGATTAATGTCTTTATAAGAAGAAACACCAAAGCCCTCGCTGTGCGTGTGAAGGTGCAGCAAGCCAGAAAGAAGGTGCTCGCCAGGAGTTGAATTGCCGGTATCTTAATCTTAGACTTCCTGCCTCCAGAACTGTGAGGAATAAATTTCTGTTTTTTAAGGCCCTCAGTCATTGTATTTTGTTACAGAAGATTAAGTGGACTAAAGGCAGTGTCTAATGTCTTTTATTTAATTTCTTAAGTGTTTGTGTAAATATACGTGTGTGTGTGTGTATATGTATATATATGTGTGTGTGTATATATATATATACATATATATATATACACACACACACACAAATAAGTGTAATGCTATTTGTGGATGAGGTCTTTGGGAACCAGTTAAGGTTAGGTAAGATCAGGAAGGTAGTGCCTCATGATGGAATTAATGCCTTTATAAAAAGAAAAACCAGAGAGCATTCTTTCTCTCTCTCTACACCCCCATCTCTCTGAAGGTGCACACACACACACACACAACACACACACACACAAGTTATGGTGGCTGCCCACAAACCAAGAGAGAGGCCACAGGATGAAACTACTTTGTCAGCACCTTGGTAATAGACCTCTGACCTCCAAGACTCTGAGAAATATATTTCTGTTGTAAGCCAAACAATCCACGGTATTTTGTTATAGCAGCTCAAGCTATGACACTCATTGTAATTTCATTGTGTAGTGAATGCCTGTAAACAGACATCTTTGGACACGTGTTCATAGAACAAATTTCTTGAGCTGAAACTGCATGCATGCTTCCTACGCTGCTCACTGCCAACTGTCCTCTAGGACCATGGGACTAACCCAGAGTCCTGTTTCAGCTCCTTCTTATTCATCCTCACCAACATTTTGAGTTATTATTTTTTAACTATTAGCATTTTGAAAGTGATAATGGCATCTCACCAAGTATTTTATCTGCATTTTCTTGATTATTAATATATTAAAACATTTTTATTTACTTTAAACCTCATTGCCTTTTGAAGTTTCCAGGTGACTAGGAATCCTTACTGCACGTCTTCTTTCTTTCACTGTCTTGTTAAATGTCTCTTCTCATTTCCTCTCTCACAGATAATTCACAAGTTCTGAAGTCCAGACAGTCTCCCTCTGAGACTCTGGCAGAGAGTTAATGATGACATAACAGGGATGGAACTGTGACAAGGCTATTGTAGGCTGGTTTCCACCAGAACCTTTCTACTCATAATCTTATATACAATATAAGGACACCAAGGAGGTGCTGATGCTGACTTCTACACCCAGTGAAGTCTCTGAATAAATGTATACCAATCAGGATAAAAGTAAAGTCACAGAATCCTAGGGGTGCCTGAAAAGATTCAGATGAAATGAAGTTGGAAAAAAGTAAAAACGAAGCAAGTATTTAATAATTGAATAAAAGAATGAACATATCTTGCATTCATTTTGGCACTTGATAAATCATTTAGAATATAAAATAGTTTCTTAATAGTAATATTTGTAGAAAAGATAAGAACTAAAAGTTTATAAACTTCAGATTTGTAAATGCATTTATAGCCATATTATTATTATTGTTATCATTGCTGTTGTTACACATAGCTAAGAAGTTAAGATCGTGTTAGTGTTTAACCTACATACTAGTCATAATTCGTCGGCAGCCGTCCATCTCGAGAGACGATGGTGTAGCTTCTTAAGAGTCTATCTGCACCGCCGAGAATGGTTGTGCAGTCCGACTTGGGAGTGACACGGTATCTGTCTCCTCCCGTGTTGAATCGACATCTTGCGATGACGCTGGAGTGTCCTCTCCAGTGAAGCTGAAGCTACAGAGCCTGGGAAGGATGATATGGAGGGTCTGCTGTTGCCCATGCAGCAGACCCCCCCTCTCTTCGCAGCTGAAGGGCCCAAGGGAAAGACGGAGTCAATACAGCTTGGCTTCAGGTGTGCCGCAGGAGTTGCCGGTGTTGACTACAACGTCAAACCGCCTTAGGGACTCCGGCTCCGGATTTTCTGTCGGGGTTTACTCCCTTAGCCTTCCCCTGAAGAGGTATGCCGCAAGGCAGCGGAGGTTTTTTGGAGTCAGAGTTTTCCTTCTCTGATGTGCCCTGACTGGAAGATCGAACCAGCGACACTTAGCTTGCAGGCCGACGCTCAATCCACTGAGCCAAACCAGCCAGGGTATAGTCATAATTACATATTAGTTATAATAGCTATCATTTCTTGAACATCTACTACATTTCAGACATTAAGCACTTTAAAAATATTATCTCATTCAATTGAATTCTAGATCTAGAACTCTAAAATATCAAGGCAGGCAAGGAGAAGTATTTGTATAGGGTCCCTTAAGCCAAATATGAAAAATAATGGAGGATATTGAGGCTGAATGATTGGAACTCTGACATTCTGTTATTAAGATTTTGGAAAGAAGAGGGTATGAAAACGATCCAGCTTCTGAGAAGGCCAGAAATCCCCTTTAGGTAGGAAACAAAATAAATATCCAGGGACACTGGCTGTCCCAGGACTTTCTAGGCCAGTTTCCAGAGAAACTGTGTTTCTGGGCTGAAGGGATTGAAGTAAAGACAGAGAAAGGTTAGCTTCTAAGGGCTTAAAAGAAAAAATCTTATTCACTCATGGTTAAAGTACACATGCAACTTTGAGAGAAATGAGCACATCAGCAATGTAAGGACAACCAAGGCTGCTGCAGGGCATCAAAATACAGCCACTGAGTGTTAATCTTCGGACTCAGCTAAAAGACTCTTAGAAAAGGAGAGGAGGCTGGTATGTAAGCTCCATGACTGCAGGGACATTGACGGGAATATGTAAAAAATAGATACAGAAATATACAGGGAACATAAATAGGAATGGACAAAGTGTTCAATAAATTCTTATTGAAAAAATTAATGATTGAGTAAATGAATGGGTTTGGAGTTCCAATAACAAAAGCCTGATGGATTAAGAGTCATATCCATCATACACACATAATCTATTGTACATTCAATGTCTGAGGTTAAAACAAAGTCAAACACACCAATTTTAAATAAGTTGCTCTTCTTTAAGTAGATATAAGCATAGAAAATTAGAATTCTTTATCCTTAAAAAGACTGGCTGCTTGGTCTCTTCTGGCTAAAGACTCAGTCTAATGAATAGGTAAAATCATCTAACATGCAGATTGTTTAGTACTTGAATGTTACCTTTTATGTCCAATATCTTCCATTTAATTTCTCATTTTGTTAAGACTTTGTTTTTATAGAGCAGTTTTAAGTATAGTACATAGCAAAATTGAGGGCAGGTAAAGAGATTTCTCTTATGCCCCTGGCCCCAGACAAACATAGCCTCCCCATCATCAATATCCCTCACTAAATGGCACATTTGTTACAAATGCTGACTATATGTTGACATATTATAATTACCCAAATTCCCAAGTTTACTTAGGGTTCACTCTTGGTGTTATACAGTCTATGAGTTTGGGCAAAGATATAATGACATATATTCATCATTATAATACCATACAGAGTATTTTCACTGCCTTAAAATCCTCTGTGCTTTGCCTATTCATCTTTCTCACCCTCTTTAACCCCTGGAAATCACTGGTATTTTTACTAACTCCATAGTTCTGCCTTTTCAGAATGTCAGATAGTTGGAATTATACAATGTACACATAGCCATTTCAGACTAGCTTCATTCATTTAGAAATACACATTTACCAGTAAGCTTCCTCCATGTCTCTTCATGGCTTAATTACTCATTTTTTGTTAGTGCTGAATAATATCTCTTCATCCAGAGGTACCAAAATTTATTTACCATTCACATAGTGAAGGACTTTTGTGACTTCCAGGTTTGACAATTATGAATAAAGCTGCTATAAACATCTGTGTGCAAATTTTTCTGTGGATGTAAATTTTCAATGTGGGTAAATAGCAAGGTGCTCCATTGTCTTCCAAAGTGGTTGTATCATCTTGCATTCCCACCAGCAATAAATGAGAGTTCTCATTACTCCACATCTTCACCAGCATTTGGTGTTTCCAGTGTTCTAGATTTTGGCTATTCTAACACAGGCCTAACCCAGAAATATCGTGGGTTTAGTTCCAGACCACTGCAATAAAATAAATCATAATCTTTTTGCTTGTGGAGGGTGTTGCCTTCAATTTGTAAAAGATACAACATCTGTAAAGCACAATAAAGTGAAATGCAATTTAAAAGGTATGCCTATAGGTGTATACTGGTATCTTGTCACTTTAATTTGCATTTCCTAATGACATATAACATAAAGCATCTTTTTATACGCTTATTTTTTTCAAAGATTTTATTTATTGTTTTTAGAGAGAATGGAAGGTATGGAGAAAGAGAGGGAGAGAAATATCAATGTGCCAGAGAAACATCAATCCATTTTCCTTCACATACCCTCATCGGGGACCAGGCCCAAAACTCAGGCATGTGCGCTGACCAGGAATCAAACATGTGACTTTTCACCTTGCAGGACAATGTTCAACCAACTGAGCCACACTGGGCAGGGCTCATATGCTTATTTGCCATTAATATTTCTTCTTTCATGAGATGTCTGTTAAGGTCTTTGGCTCAACTTTAGTTTTTTTAAAAATTATTTTTTTTATTTTTGAGGTTTCAGAGTTCTTTTTATGTTTTGAGCTCTGTTTTTTTATTTTTTTATTTTGGTTTTTCAATTACAGTTGTCCCCTTTTCCCCTAATTTCTCTCCCCCACCCAACCCACCCCCTCTCCCGCAATCATATCCCTCCCCGTTGTCCATGTCCATGAGTCTTTTATACAGGCTCTTTAATTAAACCCTTCCCTTACTTATCCCCCTTCTCTCCCCCTCCCCTCCCCCCTATTGACTGCTATTCTGCTCTTTGTTCTATTTAGTTCCTTTGTTTGTGTTGTTCTTTAGTTTCCTGTATTAGGTGATATCATATGGTATTTTTCTTTCTTTGCCTGGCTTATTTCACTAAGCATAATTCTCTCTAGTTCCATCCATGTTGTTGCAAATGGCAGGAGTTCCTTCTTTCTTTCTGCTACATAGTATTCCATTGTGTAAATGTACCACGGTTTTTTGATCCACTCATCTACAGATGGGCACTTAGGTTGTTTCCAGCACTTAGCTATTGTAAACAGTGCTGCAATGAACATAGGAGTGCATAAGTTCTTTTGAATTGGTGTTTCAAGATTCTTCGGGTATAATCCTAGTAGTGGAGTCGCTGCTTCAAAAGGCAGTTACATTTTTAATCTTTTGAGGTAATTCCATACTGTTCTCCATAGTGGCTGCACCAGTCTGCATTCCCACCAACAGTGCAGTAGGGTTCCCGTTTCTCCACATCCTCTCCAGCACTGATCAGAGAAACTTCTCTAGTAGCGAACTATAGAAATGATCCCTGACAGTATAGTCTTTGAGCTCTGTTTTTACACTTAAAAAATCCTTATCATCCTCACTATTGGGGGTATTAATAAAGGTGGTCTTTTTGGCTGATTAATGAAAAATAACTGGAAGAATAGAAACTGTTTAACTCAGCCCAAAGTTGTATGCACAGAGACCCTGTACCACATGTTAGGGATAGAAGCACAACTCTGCGTTAAGGGTCTTATAGCTTAGAGGGGAGACAGAAACATATGAAAACTCAGCAAAATGTTCTAAGTGCAATGACCAAGATGAAGCAAGATTTATGGGCTCAGAAAATTAGAGTGCTTAGTTATCCTGGTGGTGCCAGAAATGCAGAGACACCATTAGGTCAAGTGTGAATAGGAAGCACTTTGGGGAAATGGTTTGCAAGGCTTATTGCTTTTGGGAGTTTCTTTGAAGTGCCAATACCATGCAATCTGTTTGAAGGAGGCCACTTTTGAAAGGTACAGGATGGAATGGAAACGTGAGTAGAAAAATTGTAGTAGGGATATCAGGAAACCATTGTAATATGCTAGGAGGGGTCATGGCTATATATACAAATTTGGTAATTTTCCAGATTGTTGAAGAAATGGGCATGGATGGTTTTTAAAAGAGAACACCTAGCATAAGAAGAATTCCAGGACAGAATATTAGAAGAAGTGTCCACATGTAGAGGCAGAGGTGGATTAAGGTCAGTTGAGGCCCCAGGCCCAGAAGAAAATATTGGGCCCCTTAAAAAAAAGAGAGAGAGGGAAAATAAAAATACATGTTAACGATATTTTATGCAGTGTAGTACTGAAACCAAACTTAGTGTCATTAGAAAAAAAGTGTAAAGTTGGGGTTTTGCGGATTCCTTCAGAAGTTGGGGTCCAGGGAACGTGCCTGGTGCGCCCGCCATTAAATCCACCTCTGTGTAGAGGCCAAAGAAGGAAGAGGAGCACAGCGAATGGCATGGAAACCTGCAGGAGCAGAGAGCACAGACTCTGCAGACAGGACAGGAAGCAAAATGCACAGAGACATGTCCTGATGCTCAGGGGCTGGAAGTCAGGGCAAAGATGCTGCTGCTTGGTTTTCAAGAAGGAAGAGGCATTTCTAAATTGCTCTGGGCTGCAGGCAGTATATCTTTTGCATATAAAAAAGCATCATATGGTATTGATATTGATCTGTTGCCTTCCTTTTCTATCTGAACAAAATTTGAGCTGTCACCCATGACCAAACAAGATACTTTGTGTATAAAATAACATGAATTCATGACATCTCTACCTAACATGGAGCAGAAGCTAATAGGCTTTTCAAGCTTCCAAATCCTGAGAATCTATTGATATTTCAGACATCACTGTGAAAATAAACTCTATAATTGTGAAAAACAAAGAACATTATAAGAGGCCAAATTATTATATTTTGCATGTGGGTTAATAAAAAATAAAAAATTATACATAACTATTGAAACTGAAAGAAAACGCATTCACTCAAATGCATCAATAAATAGTAGTGGAGAAATGTGTAGAATTGAAGTCAAACATATTTAGAATTGAGTTTTAACTCCACCATTTACTTACTTACTATCTATACGAGCCTAGATAAATTATTCATGTTTCCGAATCTCATTTATTCATAACTAAAATGAATGCAGAATAGCTTTGTTGCCAACATAATTGGACAATATTTAAAGTTTGAATTTATGCTTTTGTTTTTCCTTGTATGTGACAGACTGCTGACTAGGCTCCAGCACTAATTCTTTCCTTCTCCTTCTAATAATAGAAACATCCCTTCCACCAAGCATTTAGCTGAGCTCATGGCAACCAGCTCCTGGTCATGTCTTCCCTGTTTTGCATCTAGGTCTGGCCATATTTAGTTATACAGAGAAGTGTGAGTAAAACCAGTTGTCACCTTAGCTATGCTTGCCCCAAATTCTTCTTTCTGCTCCCTGCTGGCTGGAAGATGGTGCAGCTGTGTCAGCAGCCTTGTACCCAGAGATGGAAGCCACATCTTGAGGATAGTACCATTGACCTCTTAGTGCACAACTATATGACCTGAATGGCCTACCTATTTTTAGATTGACTGGATGGCCTACCTATTTTTAGATTGTCTTATGAGAGAGAGAGAGAGAGAGAGAGAGAGAGAGAGAGAGAGAGAGAGAGAGAGAGAAAATAAACTTTATTTAAGCTACTGTAGTTTCTGGTTAGTTTCCTACTGGTTAATTCTAATTTACATCTCTGCTTCCCCCAAATTGTGCTAGTTCAGAGTATCATTGCCTCAAAGAAATTATGTGATGAAGAATTTTTCCTTTGTTTTCCGAAGGCTTGATTCCTTAAAACCTGAAAGATTTTTGGAGGAAGCAAAAACAACAGAAAGGAATTCTTTGGTAGAGAAAAGATATCTTAAAAAAGCAACAAGTAAATGAGATTCTTGATCCTTCTCAGCCAAGACTGAAAACTATTCTTTATTAGCTCAAAGGAGGAAAAATAAGGAGAGTTCCAAAAGCCAAGATCATGCTATTAGGGTCTGGTTTGCTTGTAGCCCCCTGGGCAGGAAATGAGATCCTATATTAGAAAGGACAGACAGAATAGATTCCACCTCAAGAAAATTCAATGTACAGAGTGTGGCCATGAGCAGTGTAATTTGCTGAATCTGCAAGAACACTTCAAACCATGAAAAGGGAAATTTAAGCAGACCCTCATGTCAAACAATTACCCAGGGCCAGAGGCCCACATCACCCTGCGCCAGAGCTTCAGTGATACCCAAGAGCTTGAAGAGCACACTACCCTAGGGGTGGAAGAGGAGAGGACAGAGAGTATGACAGGTTAATTTTCCATCAGCCCAGAAATAGGAGGACATCAGTGTTATAAATCAGGTAAGTATGGAAAAGAAAGTGATTTTTTTCTCTCATGTTTGAGTTTCTTAGCTAAGGTTTTCACATGCTAAATTTGTATAAAATAAATTAACAAATAAAACATGCATCCTACAGTGTTCATTTCCTTTGCCCCTAATATAAATCACTGGGGCAACTATATGCCAAATCCTCTGCTAATGACCAAGGTATGAAAGTGGTTGAAACGCTGATTCTATCCTCAATTGAAAGAACTCTGCTCAGTGAAGGAGAGAAAAATGGGAGCAAAGTTTTCTATAAAGTGCTGTAAACTTAGAGAAGGAAAAAAGCTACCTCTGCCTTGTAGAGTTGATTAAGACTTCAAATCATAATGACATTTACCTAGACCTTGAAGCAGACTAATGCAGCTAGAGAGGACAAAAAGAGAGAATAGATTCTTATC
The DNA here is from genome assembly GCF_987537825.1 of Furipterus horrens. Taxonomy (NCBI): domain Eukaryota; kingdom Metazoa; phylum Chordata; class Mammalia; order Chiroptera; family Furipteridae; genus Furipterus; species Furipterus horrens. The sequence goes on from NW_028327177.1 coordinate 48,733,512, forward strand.
CTGGGTATACACTTTTCAACCATAAAAAGGTGATAGGTTGTTATGAGGATATTTTTAAAAGTATATTTTACTGATTATGCTATTACAGTTGTCCCATTTATTTCCCTTCTGTTCCACTCCATCCAGGACATCCCTTCCTTCCAGCAAGAACCCCCCCACCCCCGCAACCTAGTTCATGTCCGTCGGTCATGCATATAGGTTCTTTGGTTTCTCCATTTACTTTACCATTCTTAATGTCCCCCTGTCTATTTTGTACATAACCAGTGATGCTTCTTGACCCCTGTACCTTTCCCCCCATTCTCTCCCTTCTCCCCACCCCCTGGTAACCCTCCATATGATCGCCATATCTATGGTTCTGTTGCTGTTCTAGTTGTTTGCTTAGTCTGTTTTTGTTTCTTTAGATTCAGTTGTTGATAGTTGTGAGTTTATTGTCAATTTTACTATTCAGAGTTTTGATCTTATTCTTTTTCTTAAATTTAAAGTCCCTTTAACATTTCATATAATAAGAGCTTGGTGATGATGAACTTCTTTACCTTTACCTTGTCTGGGAAGCACTTTATCTGCCCTTCCATTCTAAATGATAGCTTTGCTGGATAAAGTAATCTTGGTTGCAGGCCCTTGCTTTCATTACTTTGAATACATCTTGTCAGTCCCTTCTTGCCTGCAAAGTTTCTCTTGAGATATCAGCTGACAGTCTTATGGGAACTCCTTTGTAAGTAACTCTTCTTTTCACTTGCTGCTTTTAAGATTCTCTCTTTATCTTTAAACTTTGGCATTTTAATTGTGATGTCTCTTACTGTTGTCCTCTTTAGGTCCAACTTGTTTGGGACTCTCTGTGCTTCCTGGACTTACATGTTTATTTCCTTCGCCAAACTAGGGAAGTTTCCCTTCCTTAGTTTTTCAAATAAGTTTTCAATTTCTTGCTCTTCCTCTTCTCTTCCTGGCACCCCTATGATTTGGATGTTGGTATGTTTAAACTTGTCCCAGAGGTTCCTAAGCCTCTCATTTTTCAATTCTTGTTTTTTCATTCTGTACTGGTTGACTGTTTATTTCTTCCTTATGTTCCAAAACATCGATTTGAATCCTGGCTTCCTTCCCTTCCCCATCGGTTTCACATGGCTTTTTTTTTCATTTCACTTAGTATAGCCTTCACTTCTTCCCTTATGCATTTGCCATACTCAGTCATTTCTGTGAGCATTGTTATCACTAGTGTTTTGAATTCTGCATCTTTTAGATTGGCTCTTCTTGTCGCTTAGTTCTCCCTCTGGAGCCTTGATCTGCTCCCTTTTGGGCCACACTTATCTATCTCCTCGACTTGACAGCCTCCTGATTTTGCCTCTGTATTAGGTAGAGTTGTTGCACCTGTATGTTGTAAGGGGCGGAGACTTAGGTATTCATTAGTGTGGGGCGACTAGTTTACCACTTTGTGTCACTGTATGTGGAGGAATGATTAGAGAGGGAACAATGCTGCTTGCTCAGCACTTGCCCCATTTCCAGTCCCTTCACCCGCTTCCTGTATGTGACTGGCATCTCTCTAGCTGTTGTACCAGTGATGGTTCCCAGAGTGGATGGGTTTGCATACATTCGAGGACTGTGGGGACCCTCTAAATGGACTCTCCTGAGAGACCTGCAGATTCTTCCACCACCCCAATCCCCATTGGTTTTTACATACAGAAGCTAGGAGGCTTTATTTTTTCATGAGCTTCACAGTCTGGCCTGGGACTGGGATTGCTCCCCAGCTGTCCCTCCAGGTTTTTATAATGTATGACTGCTCTTTCTACCAGCTGACCACAGCCACTACCTTGCCTTTGACCACCGCCGCTGCACCGGGTCCTCTCCACCCCAGCTTCCTGGCTACCTGGCTCCCTGGGTCTGCCCCTCCCACCCATCTTTATATCTTTGTTTGTTAGACTTCCATGCAATTCAGTTTTCTGGTACTTTTTTTTTTTTTCGAGGTAGATGCAATCCTTCTTATGGTTGTGGAAGGAGGTGAAGCGTGATGAGGATGGTTTTGAAGACTATCATCATTAAAGAAGCAGTAAAAACAAAAGAATTGAAAACAGAATTGGGAAGAGAGAGAAAAGGGTAGACAGATGCTTGAAGGGTGGATTGGTTTCTTAACAACGCTTTCTCTCCTCTGTGAAAACCAGGCCTTGCTTTTGCTTTAAAGAAATAGAAAATTTCCCTCTAAAAAGCAGAGAAGGACAGATGCAACCATCAAGATGGGGAAAGATCCTGGTTTTCAGGGAATGCTGAGCAGTTGTGGAGGAGCCAGGGCCAGAGATGAAGAAAGATGGAGAGATGGATTGGGGGTAGTAGCAAATCATGGGCCCACCCAGGGTATTGCATTGACTCTATCTAATCCATGCTGGCAACCCACAGCATGAGAACATGATCTGTGAGTCCTGGAGTTAGCATGTCAGGGAGTCCATTCACCCATGACTAGCTTCATGTGCCACTCACTTGGTTATCTTTCCTTTGGAGGAGTAGACTCAGGTGATTTCCTTCCTATTTGCATCTGGACCAATTTCTGGCTTTGGGTTGCACTGGAATCATGTTGAATAAATTATCATGAGTTAATATAAAGTGCTTCTTCATGTGGCCCGGGAGACACAAGGTCAGATCTCTCTAGAAATCCAGGCCAGGGATGGAGTGTCTGCAATCCCATAGGCTCTGCTTCAATGAAATTTCCCATGCAAAGGGAAGGAGAAGGGGAAAGACTGCAAAGCACTGAGTCCCCGCTTTCTGTTTAGCTTGTACCCTTCTCCTTTCATTCCTGTCTACACCTGGGCAGATATAAGCCAGTGTGCATGCCAGACTCATGGTGCCCTGGAAAGGCCACTCTGAGCTTATAGACAGGGAGCACTTTTTTCAGTACTAACCGGGTCTGATGCCTACCCTGGCTAAACAGGCCTGGAGTGAGGCAAGCCTTGGGGTTTGAAATAGTCACATCACAGTTTTATGCCAGGAGACCTGAGCTGGCTCACCACAGAGCCAAACTCTATATAAAAAATCATAGCCTGAAGCTCAGTCAGAGGCAATTTAATTAAAGTGAGTTGGTTAGCTAGGCTCAATTTGTAACTTGGCAACCAGCAGCAATGTGCTTTTTTGATGGATACTTTGTCCTCTGCCACCCAGGATCAGGCTCTGGATTGGTTTGGCTTTCTTTTCCCTTTCTATTACTGTGGCAGCATTTTGTGCCAAGTTTTTCTTCAGGTTCTTAAAAAAAAAAAAAAAAAAAAACCACCAAAAACATGGACAGTATGTAGTTAAAGGAGAAGGCAAGTAGGGAGATAGTTGGTGTTGTGGGGAAAGTGATGTACTTATAAATGTACATGCAAATGACTCTATGACAAATAAAAATGAACTTAACATTTATTGTGATCTTTTTATTTATTACTATAATTAAGAGCTAAAAAATGTATACTCTGCTTACTACACACAAATACTGTTCTAAGCACTCTATCTCCATTACCTGATATACCATAATCTATTCTTAGCATCTACATTCTGCAATTGAGGCAACTATAGTGGCTTAAATTATGACCCACCCCCCCAAACTCATGTCCACCAGGAACTTCAGAATGTAACCTTGTTTGGAAATAGGGTCTTTCAAGATATGATTAAAGGACTGAGATGAGAGCATACTGGATTAGGGTGGCTCCTAAAACCAATGACTGGTAACATTATATGGAGAGGACACAGAGAAATGTGAAGGAGAGGTCACACGAAGGTAGATGCAGAAATTAGAGTGATGCATCTATAAGTCAAGGAGCACCACAGACTGCCTACTACCACCAGAAACTAGGGGAGGAGCATGAAACAGATTCTCCTTCCACATCTCCAGAAGGAACCAAACCAATCCTACCAACACCTTAATTTCTGACTTCTGGCTTCCTGCACAGAAAATGAAGTTCTGTTGTTTTAAGCCATCCAGTTATGGCAGCCACAGGAAACTAATACAGCAACTAGAGCCCTTGCTCAAAAATGAACACAGGTGGTAAGTACAGAGCCTATACTTCCAATTACTCTGCTCTGCTTCCTCCATAGCCAAAGGGGTCTGTGGGTCCTGAGAGGTTCCTCAGTCACCCAGTCACCATACCTGGCTTTCCCTGTGCCTTTAATGCACACGATTATTGCATTCCTGGTGCTAAGCCTTTCAATATCCCCATTTGCTACAATATTCCTATGTTTGCTTCACTGGCTTCCAAATTACAATGCCTGTTAAAATAAATATGCTTCAATTACCTTAAAACCACTCAACATCACCAGTGTTCCTATGGAAATAAAACTACTGGAGTGATACAAATTTTAACAAGAATTTGAATTTGGAAGTAATAAGGTTTTGTGATATGTGTAATGTGGAGTGATTTCAGTAGAAGACATTTAAAAATGTCTGGTTCAGACTAAAAATATTGAACTTCAGAAGCAGTCTTAAGACTCAGCCTGCAATGATATTTAATTTGAGGTGACCTAAAAATCTGTGTCTCTTGTTTTTACCATTTTAATTCAAAATTTGTTTGCTTTTAATTAAAAGGTATTTAAAAGTATGTATATATGTACTAGGACGAAAAACAAAGTTTAAAAAAGTCTGACTCTACATTGCTTGAAATGCAATAAAAACAGGTTTTTTTCGAGATGAGTATCCAAATCTATAGGTTGGCTACAAGCTTGACAGATTTTCATTTCTGAGGAGTGCCAGGCTGTTAAAATCATACTAGTGTGAAACTGAAAGCTTCATCTCTGTGGGTAATGAAGGCTTCTCCATTACCTGGCCCATGGGAATTACATCTTGTTAATATCTTTCTTGACCACAATTTCCTAAATCTTGTGCAATATTAATATGGACTTCAGATCAACTGGCATTGACTGTGGTACTTACCCATCAATTCCTTCTAGCTCTGACACACATCTTCTGGATTTCCAATTTAGGACTATTTTTATTACCTAATTTTTGTCTTTTATCTTTAAATTTAGAAATGTAATAATCACAACCTCCAAAATACTGTTTCTGCATTTTTTTCATAGTTTTTTCAGAGTGTTTGCAGTAGATATACTCTTGTTATATTTTCTTAACCCAATATTCAGTGGGGTTAATGAGGTAAGTAGCTGAAGAAAATGTGGAAAAAGCTCAACTTCACAATTTTGCAGTGTTCTTTTAGAGTCGCAGTTAAGGTATTTGCACACTTTGGAGACATTTTCCCACCACAAATAAGCTCTACGGCTGGGAAATCAGGTCTGTGTTGCTGTGGCAGTAGTCATGGCTCTTGGCCATGTAATTAGATGTGCTCTGCAGATGTGGCATGCCCACAACTCAAAGAATTCACATCCTTCCAGAGCCTGTGGAGGGAGTATAGGCATGAAGACATGCTTACTGAACTACCTGAAAGGGTGCCATCCATAGCCTGACCAGTAACTTTGGATGGTGAAGAAAAGGCTAGGCTGGATCAGATTCTCCCATGGGAAATTGGGAATAGGATAAGAGATTAAGTTAGCGTTAGGAGAGAAACAAGCAGACATAAAGGAATACAGATGAATTTTACTTATGGTGGAACACTGCAGTAATATTCCATCTACTGAGATCAGTGAACATGCTCTACTTCCTGCCTGTTCCAAGGCCAAGTCTGTGAGACATCTCTTTGTTCTTAAAATGAATTTCCCTTTCCAACTGAGGCACTTTAATTAATTCCAATCAATTGCCTAGATTAGAACACAGAGTGAAAAGTGACCAGCAAACAGAACTTTTCCCAAACCAGTTGACCCAGCCCTCCATGTACCCACTTCCTCTCCCACAGAGGCACTGTCTTTCCTTCCTGTCCTGACCCCACTCAGAGTGGGCAGAGAAGACATAGTGGACATAGCCTGCAAAGGATGCAGGCATGAAAAGGGCTGCGAGGAACAAAGGATCACACTGAATCAGAACATGGAGAGCAGGAGAGATCAAGATTCATAAAGCAGAGAGAAGCCTGTGAAGGCACACTAGTTGATTCCTTCGGTGGTTTGTTTTATGTGTCAGTTTGACTGCCAACAGATGCCCAGATTAAACATGATTACTGAGTGTTGGTGAGGATGTTTCATATGAGATTAGCATTTGAATCTGTGGACTCAGAGAAGTGGTTTGTCCTCCCAGCATGAGTGGGCATCATCTGACCTGTTGAGGGCTTAAATGGAACAAAAAGACAAAGTAAGTGGGAACGTGCTGCTTTTTGCTTCCTTCTTACCTACCTGAGCTAGTCATGTGTCTTCACCTTCTCTTGGATTGAGATTTACACCATTGGTTACTCAGGGGAAATCTTTGGACTGGGACTGAAACTTACACCACCAGTTTTCCTGGGTCTCCAGCTTGCAAATGGCAGATCATGGGGCTTGTAAGCCCTCATAATTACATGAGCCAATTTCTCATAATAAATCTCTTCCCATACATATCTTCCTGTTTTGTTTCTCTGAAGAGCCCCAACTAATACAACCCCTTGTCTTCTCATTGGAAATGCCCACAAATGAGATAGGAGACATGGAGAATGAAACAATGGTCCACCCTAAAATTTTGATACATTATTATTTTTTAATTAGTTCATGAGTAATTTTAAATATGGATTTTACATTTAACAAAATCCTGTTGTGAGAAAATTCAGGACTTCTACACGATTCCCCGTATGTTCATAAAGATAAAAAGGCTTGGTCATTCATCTGATATTTCCATACAAGCCCCATGAACACTAAATGTATAGGGCACTGACCACAACTTTCATTTTTCTTCTTTTTGATATCTAGGGATAAAGCACTAAAGTGATTGTGGAATATGAGTCACCTTTACATGCTTTGCAAACCGTCTGCAGGATACTGAAAGAAGCACAATTTGAAGGCAGTGAACATACAGCATGGTCCACACTCCAAACCATGGCTGGCAACTGGGTGTTAATGGGCTCTTCCCAGCGGTGCACCCAAGTAATGGCCTCTTTCTGGCATTCATTCAAGCATCACTGACAACCAGCAAGTAGCCTGCCCATACCAAAAATGAGAATTCTACTTTTATATTTGAATAGAGCTATCCAGGGGTCCCTCCATCTGGCCACAAGAGGCAGACGACTTGGATGTACAGTATAATAGGCAATGACTTTTGAGAGGAAGGATGTGATCTGTGCTGAGGAATGACAAGATGAGAAGGGATTCAATCTTGAACCAACAGTGCCTTCTCAGGAAGACATAAAACTGGAAAGAACAAAATATCTTTGTTTTACGAGCCTATTCATCAGTCTGATCCTGATGTCAACATCAAAGAAGTGTTTGTAAAATCTCCAGTTAGACTAAATGGATCTGAGATGATAATTGGCCTGCAGAGTTGGAAATCTGTGTATAAGTATACTGCAGTTAAGTATCTCTAGCTCTTTCATCTCTCTGTTCCTCACTGCATTGAATGGTAGAGAATCTTTCACATTACCTCAATCATGATAGAATGTATAGGGTTGGTAAGAAGTTGTGCTCTGCAGATGGGGTTCCCACTGTAGACCCTGTGTCCATGTCCTTCTGTACTCTTTTCACTGGATAGCACTAGAAGTCTACAAAACAGGCTCATAAGATCACACCCATCTGCCAAAGTTAGGGATCACAAGCCCCACAATTCTTTTGCCAAAAAATACAAATTGGTGTGATTGATTAATCACCCTCAATGTGAGCTCTTCCGTGGTCAGAAAGGGAAGGATGGGGATGAGGGTAGAGGTAAACAAAACAAAATCAAAGTGACTATAAAAGAAGAGTGTAAGTTAAATCAGTGCTTCCTTCAAAGCTCAATGAAATGGAGGGAAGATAGTCTCTCTCTTTTTTTTAAAGTGTATTTTATTGAATATGTTGTTACAGTAGTTCCAATTTTTCCCCCTTTGCTCCCTTCTGCCCAGTACCCCACTTCCCTCCAGCAATCCCATGCCCCTTAGTTCATGTCCATGGGTTGTGCATACAAGTTCTTTGGCTTCACCCTTTCCTATATTATTCTTAACTTTCCCATGTCTATTTTGTACCAACTGATTATGCTTCTTAATCCCTGCACCATTTCCTAATTCCCCCCCCACCCCGTACTCCCAGCTGATAACCCTTCAAATGATCCCCATACCTATGATTCTGTTCTTATTCTGGTTTGCATAGTTGGATTTTGTTTTTATTTCTTAGATTCAGTTGTTGATAGTTGTGAGTTTGTCATTTTAGTGTTCACAGTTTTGATCATTTTCTTAAGTAACTTTCTTTGACATTTCATATAATAATGGCTTGGTGATGATGAACTCTTTTAGCTTTCCCTTGTCTGGGAAGCAATTCATCTGTCCTTCCACTCTAAATGATAGCTATGCTGGATAGAGTAATCTTGGTTGTAAGTGCTTGCTTTTTATCACATTGAATACTGCTGGCAAGTCCCTTCTTTCCTGCAAAGTGTCTTCTGTGAAATCAGCTAATAGTCTTATAGGCACCCCTCTGTAGGCAACTCTATGCTTCTCTCTTGTTGCTTTTAGGACTTTCTTTTTCTTTCACCTTTGGCACTTTAATCATGATGTTTCTTAGTGTGGTCCCCTCTGGGTCCACCTTGCCTGGGACTCTCTAAGCTTCCTGGACTTGTGTGTCTATTTCCCTCGCAAATTTTGGGGAGTTTTCCTTAATTATTTTTTCACATAAGATTTCAATTTATTGTTCTTCCTCTTCTCCTTCTGGCATCCCTATGATTCAGATGTTGGCATGTTTAAAGTTGTCCCAGAGGCTCCCAAGCCTCTCCTCATTTTTTTCAATTCTTGTTTCCTGATTCTGTATTGGTTGACTTTTTTTCTTCTGTATGTTCCAAATCATTGACTTGAACCCCAGTTTTCTTCTCTTCACCACTGGTTTTGTGTGTATTTTCCTTCGTTTCACTTAGCATAGCTTTCAGTTCTTCTCTTATGCGTTTGCCATACTCAAGCATATCTGTCAAGCCTGTGAGCATCTTTATCACCAGTGTTTGGAACTCTGCATCTATTAGGTTGTCTATCTCCTCATCTGTTAGGTTGGCTATATCCTCGTCACTTAGTTCTCCCACCAGAACCTTGATCCATTCCCTCTTTTGGGTCATACTTTTCTGTCTCCTCATCTTGACAGGCTCCTGTGTTTGTTTGACTCTGTGTCTTAGGTAGAGCTGTCATTCCTGTTATGTTTAAGGGGTGGAGCCTTAGGGATTCGTCAGTACAGGGTGACTTGTTTCACGACGTTTTGGCGCTGTATGTGCGGGAGGGGTCTGAGAGGGAACAACGTCACTTGCCCAGCATTCACCCCTTTTCCAGGCACTTCTCCCACTTCTGTATGGAACTGGCGCATCTCTAGCTGTTGCCCTGGCTGTCGTTCCCTGAGTGGATGGGTCTGCGGATGTTCTAGGACTGTGGGGGCCCTTTAAACAAGCGGACTCTGCTGAAAGACCGGCATTTTCTGCCTCCACCCAAACCCCCACTGGTTTGCACAGTCAGAAGCAATGAGGCTTGATTTTCCCCAGTGCTGGGACCGTGAGCTTCGGGGACTGGTGAGGAGGTAGGAACACTCCTGAAATATCCCTCCTGACTTTTTAAAATGTGTAACTGCTTTCCACCAGCCTGCAGCTGCCACAGCTGCTGCCCCCACCACACTGCGTCCTCTCTGCCTGGGCTCCACCCCTCCTACCTGTCTGAATGAGTATTTCTTCTTTATATCTTTGTTTGTTGGACTTCCATGCAGTTTGATTTTCTGGAACTTCTGGTTGTTTCTAGTTTTGAGGTAGTTGTATTCTTTCTTAGTTGTGGAGGAAGATGCAGCATGTCTGTCTATGCCTCCATCTTGGCCAGAAGTCATATGTCTGCCAAGATAGTCTCTTATGTGTAATCAGTGATGGCTTTTTTCCCCTCTCACTAAAACAATGTGTATGAAATTAGTATTGTCATCAACCTGTCCCACTTTACTCATAGTATTCTCTGCTTTCCCAATTTACAGATAAGTTAATCAGGTGTGAATAAAGAATGTTTTCAATTTAATACTCTGAAATTTTCCTCATCCCTGATGGGAAAATTTTTGCCTATAATCCTCAATATCTTAATTTGAGTTTATATAACAGAAAACCAGATTTCAGTGATATAGTTATCACCTTTAATTAGGTAAATAAATCAATCAACAATATAATCTTTAGAACTGGAAGAAAGCTTATCATAATCAATCTCAAAGTCTTTATTTTATTTTATTTTTATTTATTGATTTTAGAGAGAGGGGGGAGAGAGAGAGAATGAAATTTGTTGGTATACCCATTTATGCATTCATTGGTTGATTCTTCTTTGTGTTCTGACAGGGATTGAACTCACAACCTTGGCTATCTGGATAATGCTGTAAGTGATCTGTCCCACCAGGGCTTAGAGTCTTCATTTTAAAGATGAGAAAACCGAGTTCTAATGAGGTCAGGCAACATATCATCTGCCTATTTTTTTAACTTGTTTTTTTTAAAAAATTTATTGAATGTATTGAGGAGACATTTGTTAATAAAATTATATAGGTTTAAGGTGTGCAATTTTATAATCCATCATCTGTATATTGTATTGTGTGTTCACCACCCCAAGTGAAGTCTCCTTCCATCCCCATTCATCTGTTTCTTAAGTAAAATCACCAGTGTCAGACATGATCAGACTGGGCTGTGTCAGGAGGAGAGATAAGACTTAAGAGAGGACTGAGAGCACTCCTCAAGGCTCCACAAGGCTGGACAGTGCTTGCTGTGGCAGGGATGTAGGCACCAGTCCAAGGAACAAGGAGATTAAGGTAACCAATTGTTTGAGCTTTTTATAAAAGTATTGTTTCCCATTTAAATGGTTTTTTCTTTCTTTCTTTCTTTCTTTCTTTCTTTCTTTCTTTTTTGTCATTGCTACTATTTAGATTTAAATGTCTTTCCTGAAATGTAATAATGGAGACCATTGTTGGCAATTTTAAAAATGTCTTTCTAGGAAAAATAAGTAAGTGATTTCTCTCAATTTTTTTCCAGTTTTGATTCTTTTCTAATTTCTCTATTTATTGCTCTATCATATCTAAAATTCTGGGAAACATCAGCCTTAAGCCATTATGACTCACTGGAAATTTCTAAATCAGAGAGTAGCACGAACAGAGAAGTAATTTGGGATAATTAATTGTTCTTCACTGGATAGTATCAACTTTAGTGAGAAAGAAAATGGAATCAGGAATCCTGCCTAAAAAACAATTGTATCACAATCAGCTTGGAGAAAGAGGAATGAGCTGGCAGGAAGTGTTGAGGGGAGCAGGGCAGCCAAGGCTGAAACAAAGAGAATAGGAAAGGAGAGGCAAGAAGATAAGGTGACTAGGAGATTTCAAGCTCAGGTACTTAGAGGGTAATAATTTACATAGAGACCAGAAAAACCTGGAGAAGTTAGAAAAAAATTGATTAATTTGACAATAGCTATATTTAGTTTGAAGGTATATTAGATGCATAATAGAGAATATATAACTAGGGAAATTGGCAAAGCAAGACCAAGATTCTGTAAGAAAGTCCAGGGAATCATATGGGAAACTCACAAAATTATTGTAGCCACAAGAATGGAGAGAAGAAAGACACACAGAGGACTAAGGGCTGGAGAGAGTAATACATGCTTTATAGAAGGAAGGATCAGCAGATAGTGATAGAGACAGAAGATCAGCATAACAGAGAGAAGAAACCCAGGAGGAAAGGAGAGTTTTAATATGAAGGAAATAGTGTTCAATTCTTTCCTTCCTTGCTTTTTCTTCCTCTCTTCCTCCTTCCCTTCCTCCCACTTTCCTTCTTTTTCTCATCTCTCTATCCATTCCTTTATTCATCTAACTGTTGAGCATTTGCTATGTTCCAGACTCAGAACTTGGCCCTGAATAGGTCAAATACTGTAGTTGAGGTTTGGAGAAGGAAGTTATCAGGTTCTAGTGGAGTGCAAACTGAAGAATGAACCTTACCTCTATCAGCTCATTGTTCCCCAGCTCTCTCTGTATCTTACCATGCTCTTTTGCTTTACACCCTGGTCCTGCCCAGAAGAATTAGTCAAAGTGCTGAGCCAAAATGAACAAAATATGGACTGTATATGCTGTCAACCCTTTCAGAGTGAAGGGCAGGCTTCCACTGCTGCCTACATTACAGGCAGAGTAAATTTAAGCAAGGACCATTACGATCCTTATCCCAGGTATGTCTGCTCAGTTTGGGAACCCACACATCTGCCAGCATGATTCCAGTTGGCAACAGCAGTTGCTGCTCTGCTCCTTTGCAAAAACTTTATTCAGTTCTTTGGAAATAGAAGTGCTTTAATGGCAATATATAGAAATTTCTGACTGAAGTAGTGATTCTTCTTGAGCCAAAGAGCAGCCAAATAGAAGAGAGCCCAAATGATGAGGGTTGTTTAGAGATGACCTTTACTTTTAATAAATTCTTGGGTTCAGAATCACAGTTTAGAGAAAGAAATAAAAATGTGTGTATAACTTCTGGCCAAGATGGAGGCATAGACAGACATTCTGCATCTTCCTCCACAACTAAGAAGGAATACAACTACCTCAAAACTAGAAACAACCAGAAGTTCCAGAAAATCAAACTGCATGGAAGTCCAACAAACAAAGATATAAAGAAGAAATACTCATCCAGACAGGTAGGAGGGGCAGAGCTGGGGTGGAGAGGATGCGGTGTGGTGGTGGCAGCAGTGGTGGCAGTGGCAGGCTGGCAGAAAGCACAGACACATGTTTTGAAAAGTCAGGAGGGACACTTGGGAAGCATTGCCAGCTCCACACTAGACCTCCCAGCTCACATTCCCAGCACAGGGTAAAATCAAGCCTCATTGCTTCTGGCTGTGCAGACCATTGGGGGTTGGGTTTGAGGCAGAAAGTGCTGGTCTCTCAGCAGAGCTTGCTCGTTTAAAGGGTTCCCATGGTCCTAGAACATCCACAGACCCACCCACTCTGGGAACGACAGCCAGGGCAACAGCCAGAGAGGCGCCAGTCCTGTGCGTAAGTGGCAGAAATGCTTGGAAAAGGGACGAGTGCTGGGCAGGCAGCATTGTTCCCTCTCAGACCCCTCCCCCACATACAGTGCTACAACATGGTGAAATAGGTCGCCCTGTACTGACGAATCCCTAAGGCTCTCCTCCTTACAACGTAGCAGGAGTGACAGCTCTACCTGGGATGTGGAGGCAAACAAACACAGAAGCCTGTTAGAATGAGGAGACAGAGAAGTATGGCCCAAAAGGCAGAACGGATCAAGGTTCCAGTGGAAGAACTGCGACGAGGAGATAGCCAACCTAACAGATGAGGAGACAGACAACCTAACAGACGCAGAATTCAAAACACTGGTGATGAAGATGCTCACAGGCTTGACAGATATGCTTGAGTATGGCAGACACATAAGGGAAGAAGTGAAGGCTATGCTAAATGAAATGAAGGAAAATCCACACAAAACCGATGGTGAAGGGAAGAAAACCCGGATTCAAGTCAATGATTTGGAACATAAGGAAGAAAAAAACAGTCAACCAGGGAAGAATGAAGAAGCAATGTTTTTAAAAAACAGGAAAACTTCCCAAATTTTGCAAAGGAGATGGACATACAGGTCTGGGAAGCACGGAGGTTCCCAGGCGAGCTGGACCCAGAGGGGACCACACTGGGACGCATCATGAATGAGATGCCAAAGGTAAAAGATAAAAGCATAGTCCTGTGGGCAGCAAGGAGAGAGGCAGAGAGTTGCCTACAAAGGAATGCCTATAGGACTATCAGCTGCTTTCTCAGAGGACACTTTGCAGGCAAGAAGGGACTGGCAAGCAGTATTCAATATGATGAAAGGCAACCTGCAACCAGGATTACTCTATCCAGCAAAGCTATCATTTGGAATGGAAGGGCAGATGAAGTGCTTCCCAGACAAGGTAAAGCTAAAGGAGTTCATCATCACCAAGCCAGTATTATGTGAAATGTCAAAGGACTTACTTAAGAAAAAGAAGATCAAAACTATGAATACTAAAATGATAACAAACTCACAACTATCAACAACTGAATCTAAAAAGTAAAAACAAAATCCAACTATGCAAACCCGAATAGGAACAGAATCATAGGTATGGGGATCATTTGGAGGGTTATCAGCTGGGAGGGGGAAGAGGGAGAAATGGGGATATGGTGCAGGGATTAAGAAGCATAACTGGTTGGTACAAAATAGACAGGGGAAGTTAAGAATAATATAGGAAAGGGTGAAGCCAAAGAACTTACATGCACGACCCATGGACATGAACTAAGTGGGGTGGGATTGCTGGAGGCAAGGGGGTTACTGGGCAGAGGGAAGCAAAGGGGGAAAAATTGGAACTACTATAACAACATAATCAGTAAAATATACTTAAAAATATGTGTACATATATACATGTACACACACATACACATGTGTGCACATACATGCATAAATACATTTCAATAAACGTTCAATGAAACAAAATGAAAACTAAATACAACTGGGTTAGTTATGAAGAATACAGACATGGTGCTACTACATAAAAACCATCAGGAGGAGGTGTACATTCAGTTTGCTTTAATTTTATTTTGTAGATGATGGTGTAGGCTTTATTGAATTCTTTAAGTTGTTACATGTTTTAAGCAATTTCTTTAATTAAATTGTAAAGAATAACATTATGTTTATTTTTTCTTTGGGGGATTTTAACCATTTAATTTAATTATTCCATTTATATTTCACACATGTGCCCAAAGCTTCTGAGAAATGAGAGCCCTGGAATAAGTCAAATAAATGATACATAATAAAGACATTTAGAAACGACTTTTGGTTCAAACTTGACTTTCCTTAAAAGTTATCATTTCCTGTAGGTTCACCCTATTTAGATGAAGACTAGTTATTTTTTTTGTGACACAGTATTTATAGCAAATTGAATTGAATGGTTATGTTGTACTCAAAGATATGTGTCCCTCTGTCTCCTGTCTTTCACTCTCTCAATTCCTACATGATGAGCATGCTAAAAACAGTAATGGTATTAGATGACATAAATGATTGTAAAATCTCCATATAGATATACAGCAGTGGGGATGGAGGGGAAGATAGTGCTGAGAGCTTTTTGCGAAGTAGGACAGGTCACAATGGATGATGTACTGGACATCAGGAGTTGTAAGGATGAGGAAGAATCTAAGAATAATCTTTAAAAAGTGAATTGGGAAGATATATTTTTTAACTCAGTAGGACATGTCTCATTCCAATACTGCTGCCATTCCTTTGTAAGTAGACAGTCATTTCACAGGTCACAAGCTGTTTGAAAGCCCTTCTTTACCATTCTTTTAACTTCTCACTTAATAAAACTTCTCCTTCAATGCTCAATCTCCCTACTGGGTGTGCATTTTGTATCTCTAATAAATTAATGCAAAATTCCTGTATATCTGAGAAAAGGTTTATACTCCTGCCTTAATTCTGAAATTTCTTAAATCATATTTGCTGTCTTTTCTTTCATTTTAGAAATCCTTAAATAAATTATATTTTGCTAATCTTTGTATATAAAAATGATATTAATTTACCCTCATCAGGGTTATATTTTGAAGGACTTTAAAATGCTGCTTTATTAATAGTGTTTTTCCAGGCATCCATGTGGATGGATCATGGTCACTGGTGGATGTGGAGGGTGACCACAGCAGAGGGCAGAGTTATCTGGTTCATACAGAGAACTGGGTTCTAAGACTTTGGCCATTTCCACTCTTGCCAACTGTGGTCACTAAATTGCTCCCTTATTGTTTCATATCTTACAAAAGAAAATAAACTTCCTGACTTTAAAAAAGCAAATAAACTAAAACACTTGAGACATTATAACAATACATTTGATGTGAAGTATCTAGCTTTCCTTGCTGGTTGGTGCCTGTTCCTAATATTCTCTAGAAAACAATGTCAATTGTCAGCACCATACAGTGCAATGTCATTTATTCAAAACAGCCAGGCACTGTGCTGAAATGACTTCGATGTACATATGTTGATGTGGGCATTTGCTAAGAATGTGTTGATTTCATGCCCAAATCAGCGTTTGGCTCTGGAGTCTACTAGCTAGCATTGTGGGTCACTGCTAAACCTACCATCTGTCTCCATAGAAAGAGAATGGTCCCATATACCTTTCCAGGCACAGAATATCATTATTGGAACCATGTCACAGCACGAAGATGGGGTCAATGATAACAATGATCCTATTACACAGCCCATTTAGGCTGTAAGAAATGCAAAAAGGCTAACAGGCAAATAACACCAAATAGTACATTTTATAATCTATGCCACCTAAAGTACAATTTATAAATGTTAGAATTGCGCTATACAATATACGTGCTTATATGTTAATAATTATGTAACTTGTCAAGTTAGTCAATTTTTGAATGAATTGTAAATTGTTAATTGAAACATTATACCGTACCAAAAATCAAAAACAGCCAAATGAGAAAGTAAGAGTCATTCGAGCTTGTGAAATCTGGAGTATGCCTAGTCATACAGCATGATTTTATGTTGCATCAATACTAAATGAGACAGATGCATTCACTTTAATAGATTAAGGGAAGCACAGGGAAAGATCAAAACAACTGTGAAGGGTATAGTAAGTTTATATCATTTATTCTAATATTTATTATGTAGTAAGTTTTAAAAATACTTCTAATTTATTGATGAGAAAGTGAGAGAGAGAGAGAGATTTATTGTTCCACTTACTTATGCATTCATTGGTTGCCTTGTATATCCCCTGACCAAGGATCAAACCTTGATGTATTAGAATGAGCCAAGACTATAATGTACTAAGTTTTAAAATTAATTTGATTCACTAGTGTGATGATATCTTATACCAAAATCATGATGTATATTGTTCTTAATATTATACATGATAGTTCTTCAATATCAGAAAATACCAATTTTTAAATTAAAAAAAAAGAACTTATAGCTCTTCCATGCTTCTGAAATCATATACAGTAAATGCCATTTCTTGAAACCAATGTTTCTGCAGAATGAGAAATCCCATAAAGCAATATTTAGATTATCCAATCTAACATTTTCCAAAATGTTTACCAGGAATAATAAACCTTTATGATTCTCTGTAAGAAAAACAATGTGTGGTATATAATTAAAAGAAGTACAAAATATAATAATATATCCTATTTCAGTGACCTTCAACTGCACTTGAGAAGTAAAACTTACATTTGTTTAACCTAGTACTTTCTTTCCTAGCCTATTCTCTTTCCCTCCAATACTGAACATTAAATTTTCATGAAACTAGATTTCCTTATAGCAAATGTTGGGAAGTGTCATTTTAAAATAACTTAATAGCCCAAATCAATTGTGGAGACTCAAGAATAATTAAATGACACAACTGAGAGTGAACAAAGTAATTTATATGACAGGATCATTGAGTCTGTTCTGTAGGCTTACAAGAGCGAAGTATTTTTCTTTTTAGTTTTCTATGCCAATATGAGTCTGAAAATTCTAGAACTGGTACTATGAAAAATTTCATGTATTTTCTTATAGAAATATAAACTTAGTTTCAAGACACATGATTATCTATATCCTTTTTTGAAGATTATCCACATTCTTTAAGGTTTGCTAAATTGGACTTAGTTAATGGGAACTAATTTTAGAAGGTAAGGAATTTAATATTGCTGGGTGTATGAAGACTATTGCAAAATGAAAAGAAATAGGATATTTAGTGCTTGAGGGAAGAACAGAATAAAATTCTTAGAGAAAGAATGTAAAAATGAAGAGAAAGAGAGAGGAGGAAAAAAATTATGAGTAAGAAGCAGATAAATAAATTTATATAAATTTAGTGAAGCAGTTGTTCTATGTATCTCACTAAATGTAATATAAATAAGTTTAAATATTTTTTACTTGCAAGTTTAGTCATTTTTTTAGAGTTATCTCTCCATTGATTTTTTTTTCCTTCACTACTGGCAGACATGTATTTCTCACACAGGAGTAAAAAGAAGTTTGGTGGAAGAATGAGCAGCTTAACCTTACTGTGTCCTACACCAAAACTATGTCCTCACACTGCCAAGTCATTTACCCTCCAAATACAGGTAATAATATATGTCCAAGTGCCCATGGCAGAAATATAGCCTTCACGCTGAATGTCTTCTTTTCTCTCTTACCCCTGCATTAAATTAACTAACAGCTCAAGCAACTGTTCAAAGAGGTTTGGACTGAAGGTGAACTGCTGTTTTTCATTCTAACTACTCCAAAGAGTTTAGAAGAATTTCAGCTATTGAAATTTCTAGAAATGCATCGGAAACATTTTATCTACTTTTTAGAAATGTGGAATAAAAGAAATGTCATCATTTACTTTACAAATTTTGAAAGATTCTTGCATTATATCACTTCCTTAATGTGTGAAAACCTTGACTGCCACTGGACTGTAAGCTGCAGGAAGGGCACACTATGCCTCATTTTCATCTTCTCAATTTCCACAGTATCTTATTTATTACTGAACACAAAATGATATTAAGTACTTTTTGGATAAACAGATGAATAATAATAAATACTAATACAAAATCACAGTACAATGGAAGTCCTCCATGGGAGACCTATTAGTCATATGTACTTGGAGAAGAGAAAGATTTGTAATACTAGGAAATGTTATCTCAGTTAATTAGCCAACATTGTACCCAGCTGTCACTGTTAATTCTTGCAACAATGGTAGTCATAAACACGTATGTTCAGTGGACATCCCTTGGTTTTGTTTGTTCAATTTTATCTGTAGTGACAACATCACAGTTTCTGAGTAACCAAGTATGCCTCCCATTGTGTGCAGTCCCATTCTCAGTAAGGCACTCTGTCCTCTCCTGGTCAAGAGTGGGGCATGAGATGAAAGTTCAGCCAGTAAGATGCTCTTTGCTAGTAGTTGTTTTTAACTAAATCTTTATTGTATTTTTTCCCATTAGTCCCCTTATACCTCCACTCCCGAGCAACTGTCCATGTCTATGAGTCCTTTTTCCTCACATGTTAACT